>NW_024962315.1:335193-566865 GCF_019238085.1 Lagopus leucura | reverse complement strand
TCGGTTCCGCCCTCGGTTCCGCCCTCGGTTCCGCCCTCGGTTCCGCCTCGCCGTGGCGCCTAGCGGGAGGGGCGCGGCGCGGTGACGTGGCGCCATGGCGGAGCTCTACGTGAAGCCGGGTGAGGGCCGCGGCGCGGGGGGGATGCGCTTCCGGGGCGGGGGCGGCGGAGGGAGAGGGGCGGCCGAGCCGTGCCGTGCCGAGTCGTCTCTCACCGCGGCCTCCTCTCCCTCCTGTAGGGAACGCGCAGCGCGGCTGGAACGACCCTCCGCAGTTCTCCTACGGGCTTCAGGCGCGGGCCGCGGGCCGCGGGCGGACCCCGCTCAGTCGCCGGGCGCCGAGCGCTCCGCTGGGCCCCCCCGCAGGTCAGTGCCGCACTGCCGGGAAGGGTGGGGCCGCGGCGCTCTCGTGCGGTGGCGGCGACGTCGGCCCCGCGGGCGGCCCCGGCCCTGAGCGCCCCGCGCCGCTCCGTTCCCCGCAGGTGCTCCTCTGGACCGCCCCCCCGCGGCGCCGGGAGCGCCGCCGTTGGCTCCTCCCGGCCCCGCCCCGAGCGCCCGCGGTGCCCCGAGCCCCGCGCCCGGCGAGGAAGGCGGTGCCGCGGACGGGGAGGTTCCCGCCGACGCCGTGCTGGTCCCGCTGCGGGAGGCGCTGTCCGCGTGCCGCCCCGCCGTTAAGGTGAGGCCCCGCCGCTCTCCGCTCGCAGCCGTCCCCGGCGCCGTCCCTCCCCGGGGCCGTCCGCCGGCGGAGCCCCGTCCAGCGGGTACCGCTGCTTTCAGAAACAAGTGTGCGATGACATCGGGCGGCGGCTGACGGCGCTCGGGGACGCGTGGGCCCAGGGGAAGCTGTCGGCCCCCGTAAGGAGAAGGATGGCCCTCCTGGTGCGAGGTGAGGGCGGGGGCGCCCGGAGCGCAGTCGCGCGGAGCGGCCGCGGGACGCCGACGGTTTCCTCTTCGCGGCAGAACTGGAGCGGCGCCGCTGGGACGCGGCCGACGAGATCCACCGCTCGCTGATGGTGGACCACGTGAACGAGGTGAGCCTGTGGCTGGTGGGCGTCAAGCGGTTGATCGCCGAGTGCAGGACCCTGCCCGCAGCCGAGCTGGGCGAGGACGACAACACAGTCGCACCCGGGCTGGAGATGCCCGCACCACCCGGAGCTGCGGACTAAGCGGGGCGGCTGGAGGAGGAAAGCTCAGGACCCGGGCGATGCTTTTGCCTCTCACTTTTCTCTCAGAAAAGGGGAATTTTAATCACTGCAACATATCGGTGGTGATTCACTACATGATGCTCAATAAACAGCGCTAATCTTGTCCCCAACCCCATTCTCTGGGTACAGAGCTGCTGTGTGGGGGCTGCAGCAGCCTCAGCTGTTGGTTGCAGGCTGTGCAAGCCCAGTGTGGGAAGCAGTTCCACCCTGTAACACGGAGGCTGCACTGCAGCTGGCTGTGACAGCAGCGGTGCTCGTCCCTGCCCCACTGGCCCCCTCCAGCCTCAGATACGGCAGCACGGGGGTGAGTTGCTGCAGCAGAGCCAGAGCCCAGGTCAGCTGCAGGGAGCGTCGGGAGAGGGGAAATGGGAACCACCCCAGGCAGCCTCAGAGCTGGTGTAGAACCATCATGACACTCCAGGCCAAGTGCTCCACAGATGCTGTAGAGCAAGCAGCCCCTGCCCCACCACTCCATCACGTGCCTGCCAGCACTGCCCCAACCACAGCTGGGACAGTGAGGGACATGAGTGGCAGCAGCAGCAAGGGTGTACAATGGGCTGTGCCCAGATGTTAGCTTGTACTGCTGAGGTAGTTGGAGCTGTTGCTGACATAAACTTGAATTCCTACATTCATGTGCAGGATCTCCTTTGCAGAAGGGAGGTACCTCTGCACTCTGAAAAGTCACCTAGCGCTGCTCAGATTCTCTAAGCCTCCCTCCCTGGTGCACTGAGGACCAATGGAGAGATCAGTTCAGCAATGGGGTTTCATGGTGTTTATTAATCAAGCATGAGCTCCTAGGCAGTTGCACCAGCTAGTTGTGCTAGAGCCTGAGGTGTCACACATTCATCCCCAGCATCAGAGAGGGCTGCAGCCAGCTGGTCACGGTGCCAGCACCTCCACAAGGCCCAGGAACAGGCCCAGCCACAGCCTGGAGACATGAAGCTGGAAACTCAGATGTCCATGTCACACTGGTCTTGATCTGTAAGGGTATGGATGGATACAGACACAGGTTAGGATGGGGCTCCTCCAACATGCAGGGGAACATACAGACAAGTGGCTGGAACAGCCCAAGGCTGAGCTGCAATCTCCCACCCTTGCCCCTGTGGCCAGGCAGGAGCCCCATGCCCCAGGCACTGTTGGCCTGGTCCCCCTTAGGCAGGGGCTGTACCACCCACCTGGGCTGCTCACCTGGCATGGCCTCTTCACTCTCATTCTGCTCCTTGTGCTCCTCCAGCTTGACGAGGCTGGACTGGGCCAGGGAGGTGACACCGGGGATCTGGGGCAGGCAGCAGGGAAGGGTCCTGGCCCCGGGCGAATTCTTGCACTCCAGCAGGAACTTGCGGTTGTAGATGATGTGGGTACCTGCCAAAAGGAGGGGGCTGTCAGGCACTGCTGTCCCCTGCAGCCCCCTTTTCTGTGCACCACAGTTCTGTCCTGAGCCTGGTGCAGGGGGTGGCACTCAGCTATGCTGAGAGCCACAGCTGAGTTTGGAGCAGTGGTGAAATTTCCTGCTGGCAGTAGGTTGAATCCCATCCTGTTCAACAGCCACTGTTCACATTGTTCCTTCCCCCTGGAGGCACAGTATGCAGCAGGACAAGTGAAGGCAGAAAGCAGCCTCATGCTGGGTTCCCTGCAGCAGCCCACACAGTGGGCTCAGGTCGGGGTTGCTCCCAGTCTACTCTGTGTTGCCAAGAGTACTTCAGGGTTTTGCCCAGGCTTCTGCATCATGGTGCTTTTGCATCCTGCATCTAGGAGTCCTGTGCCCTGCCTGGAGGCACAGCTGGCTCTGAGATGCATCTCTTCATCATTGAACAGCAAAGACAAACTGCATCCCCCAGTGGCTCCCTAGGGATGCCACTCCTCTCAGCTCAGCCACACGGGCCATGCTTGTGTGCACTGTGCTGGGTTCAGTGGCACGCTGCTAGCTTGTCAGCTGCTCAGGGTGCTGCTGGGGGGGAAAGACCCTGCACTGCAATTGCCAGCAATTTCAGAGACCAAACCATCCAATATCTGCCACCCACACAGAGCAGCCAGGGCCCAGCAGGATGGAGGGTTACAAAAAGTACCAATTCTAGTGCCAGGCTCCAACAGCTACAGAGATGTAGCTGGCACCAGCAGGGTGGCCAAGAGATCCTGCATGGGAACAGCAGGACAACGGCACACAGGCACCCGCTGCAGCCTTCTCTGCTGTAGACCCGGCTCTCACAGCCCTAAAAAGAGCTCACTGATGGCACACAGTGGAGCCAGTGCCCACAGGGTGAGCACCTGCCATTCAACTCAAACATGACTAGAACAGGGATGGCACCAGAAAAGGGCCTGCTTGACAGCTATGAGTTGTTTTTTGTGGGGGGTTGGATGACAGTTAATAGGGCACAACTCAGGCACCCTGAGTGAGAGCTGTACCAACCAGCTCCTGAGGCTAAAAATCTCAGGTCTGAGCAGCTTTTATGCTGGCATCCTGTGCTGCTCCAGCAAGCCAGGGTGCCAGAGTACAGCTTGTCCCTGTCTGAGAGCAGAGCTCCCTGCTGGAACCCATCTCCCACCAACACAACCCTCAAATGCCAGTCAAGGCTTCTGCCTGCTCCCACAGGCAGCATGATGGCAGCGATGGCCTCAGCAGCAGCTACAACCTTCTGATTAACAAAACATTAGGCTTCCTGTTCCACAGCATTCCTGTGCCACCCAGAGCCATGCTGTGAGGCAGAGAAGCACAGCTGCCTGAGGCTTACCGGGACCAGCTTGGGGCAGCCTGCAGCAGGCAAGGACACAGCAATGGAGGGCACTGCTCCTGCTCAAGACAAAGCCCAGCTTTGGTCCAGCAGGAGGACAGCAGGGCAGCAGCCAACCCCCCCCCCCCCACACACACACCCCACTGCCAGTCTGGGCAGCCTTCCTTTTCTGCCCTCTCTTGCACAGTGTCTGATGGCCAGCAGAAGGTATCAATCACAATGCCTACAGCAGAGCTCTTCACTAATGCAAAGGTGAGGCCAGCTCCTAAGCAGGGTGCTGAACACCAGGTCACAACTGAAACTCCTCCAAGGGTACCCAAGAACAGTCAGCTAAGTCAGCACAAAATCTATTGCACTAGAATGCCATTTTTTTTCCTTCACCATCAGCTTTTAATACAATTACCATCAACACAATCATTTCTCCTTTGATATTTGTATTATCAGGGTGTCAGTAAGATCATTTCCTTCTTGAATACTAGATAGAACATCTGAACACATCCAGTGTTGTTTCTGATGTTTATTTGCCTATCATACTTGGATACTACTTGTGCATTTCATATTTTTAATATTCCTGAACACTCAGGAGTTAACTGGGGCTGAGAACAGACACCATTACATTATTTCAAGAGTTCACTCCATGCAAATTAACACTGAATCCTCTCTTTTGGCTGTTCCTCACGCTCTTCCTGGAGAAACTCTGATGTTTTATGGTAAGGAATGGTCAGAAGGAGGAAGAAGAAAGGTAGGGAAGTTTCCATCTCCCTTCTGGTCTAAAAGACCATCAAAAACAGTCCATTTACTGAACACTGTGCACGGTATTTACCTGCTGGAGAAACAGACCAAGTATTCAGTGTAGTTGCGGCATCATCACTGAGCAAAAGCAGAAAGTACAAAGTGGAACGCCTCTAGAGTGCAGGCCTCTAGTGCAGGCCAACACCAGAATCAGGCTGGGTGCAGAATGAGGGTTTGTCTCGTTTGCTGTATCCAAAAATCCTCTTCTTCCTCACAGAAAAGGCGTGAGGAACACTTACCAGATTTAAGGGGTTACAAAAAACTTGAAATTGCACAATGACATCTTTTCTCTAGTAGAAAGTAGTCTGCTTTCCTAATATTTGCTTTGGGGCAGTAGGAGAATGATGTGAAGAAGCCCTGCATTTGTCTACGAGACACTGATTTACCTATGGCAAATTTAGACGCCACTGTTGCCAACGTGTCAAGTCAGTCCCTGAACAACACCTCAGTCAACACATCTGGAAAAACAGCACTAGAGGAAACAAAACCAACCCAGAAAAGTGCATAACCATGGCCACAAAGAAGAAAAAGCACCACACCCCAAAACAAGACTGGCAGAGGAAGGATCCAGCAAACTTTGCATCACTAATAACTGCACATCAAAACCCTCTCCCTCTTTCCCCAAATCCTGACTACAACCACATGCTGATGATGTGACTGTGAAAAGATGCATCACTAGGCATGGCAGCTACCAATGACAATACACATCCTCCCCAAAATTCTCGCACACAACCTATAAATACTGTTCACCTTTTATTGAATAGTCAGGTAAATATTTCACATTAATACAGGCTACAGAAAGTAAAGCCACTATGGGACATGAAATTTACTCAGCTTTTCCTTTCAAGTATGTAAACAATTATACACTTATTTACCACCTTAGCAGGTTGAAATCATATAATTATCTAGTTCTCTCCTGTATACCAATAGCATTTAGTAGTTTAGCCAAAAGCATTAATTTTATCTCATTTTTAAGTTCAGAATGGCTAAACTAACTGGAGAATGGAATCAATTTTACAGGTAAATCAATTTGTTCTTATACAATGGGCAATCAAGTTTTCATTGTTACACAGCCCACAAAAAATTGCTTAGTTAGGCACATTAAAAAAAAAATAATCCCCAGGGTTCTTCAAATCATAAGGTTTCCCAAACAAGACTAAAAAAGGATAAACCCCTTAAATCAGTTGACGTACTTGAGATGCATGTTTCCAATGTGAGGTGCCCAGGTGCCAGGCCAAATCTACAGCAAGAAATAGAAAGACAAATCTATTATGAAAACAAATAAAGGTTCCTTTAACAGACCAATTTAACCACTAGAGGGTAAGCTTAAGGCTTCTCCTAAAATATAACCAGAGTGTCCAAGCACTGGGAGCTGTCTTCAGCTCTGGCCTGGTTTTGACTGACAACCTGCAAGATAACAAGCACGGGTGTGAACCCTGCCTCTTACAACAAGAGCTATTACCCTGTTGAGCATTCTTGAATTCTCACCATTTTACCTGAGAGTTTCCACATTGATACCACTATGTGTATTAAACACACGTGTTATGGGTGAAAAAAAAAAAAAAACAAAACATCCTTTTTATTATAAAAAAAAAAGAGGAAAAAAAAACTTGTTTTAAAAAAAAAAAAAAAAAAAGCAAAACAAAGCATAACACCATAAAAAGCCCCGCAAAAACGAAGATGGAAAAATGCAACTACACTACCTGCTGAGCATCAGTACATTCTGTTGAATTCTGGACAACTTTGATCATGGGATTCCAGGCTGGATCTGGCGTATGAAGCCCATTAAAGAGAGGGCCTCCCGGGCCATCCGCTAGCTGAGGGTGTGAGGGTATGAGAGTGCCTCCGTACATGGAAATTGGTAGGCCCTGAAGACAAAACACAAGCACCAGGGAACCAGTTACTAGTAGCAAAGATAACCATACCACAGCTACTTCTAAAACACACTGCAAAAGCAGTTTCACTGTCAAGCCCATAGCACCGGACATTTCTCCAGCAGAGGCTGAGCTGATTATGGCTTGGCTACGCTGGTCTGCCTCCAGCTATTTTCCAGTGTTAATACACAAAGGGCAGACTTGCAAGTATTTTTCTCAACCTGTCACTTTCTTAAGAAAGGCCTGTGGCATTCAAACAAACATGGTTTCTATCTTTAATCAGGCTCTAGAGCTCAGCCAGCCTTATGCTATCATTTCCAAGGGACTGGGTCTATGAGAAAGGAAAGTAAAGACTGATGAAGGCATCCAGTGCCTAAACAGGGAAACATCTGCAATCTGCAAATTCTGATTTTGGTTAAGTGTGCCTCTGGGCTTAGCATCCTTTCTAGTCAGTAAGACAGTCCTAGGATGAAAGTAGATCTAGGTGTTACAGCAAGAAAGGGTAGAAGAGGCACAGACATACAGTGTAAAGCAGCGAAACAGAAAATACATTTGCTAGAATAAACTTGTCTCTCAGAATCAATGCTACAGACTCCTATGTCTACTAGCACAGTGAAACTCCCACATTTTCCAAATTTTCCAGTTATTTTCCGAACCAATCACAGAGATGCAGCATCATGAACTCAATCTGTTAGGCTTGAACTGCACAAAACATCCTTCAAATAAAAAAGTAATTTGTCATTCAACAGCCCAAACTCATCCCTCTGTGACTTACTTTAGAAAAATCCACAAAACTGTTTGGCATAGGTTGATGGAAAATGTTTGAGGGAGCCACTATTCCAGAATCATCTCTCTCCATTGGCTGATGCTGAGAAAACGTGCCCGGGTCTGACAACTGCTGATGCATTGGATGGTTCCCCATTACAGGCTGAGACCAACCTGACAAGCCTTCTGGAAAGAACAAGATTGAAAATGGGCTATTAGATTGGACTGAAGATACTCTTGAGTGTGTACAGCTTCATGCACTTCCACAAATCCAAAGGAACAATGTAAAATCAGCATTCACAACTATGCATTTCGGGATGCATTAGCTGCACCACAGCTTTTAAAGTGTCTGCAAACAAGCTTAAAAACCTGGAGGAAGGCAACTGTCCTTCAATGCCAAGGTTCAGACCTGGAGATGGACTCCCTAAGTAAGTAAAAGTTGTTTATGTTTACAATTCTCAATAGACTTTAATATAGCGTTTTTGAAAACTTTTCAGGGTTTACAAGTCTACTCATAGAGATGATCTAGATTGAGTGAGAACCATCTCTGTTAGGAGCAAAAATCACAATATCTGCATTGTGAACATTACTGAAAATTACACCATTTGATAATAGTTTTCCTTCTGGGATACACTACATCCACCTCTCTCTTTTCCTCTCCAACTTCCTTTTCAAATGTACTATTTTCAAAAGGCCCCACAAGCTTCTTCAAGGAATTCCAGACCACGAAAAACAGACCTACCAGATATGCTGTTAACTCCAAATGACCAAATGCCACTATGACCAACTGGAGCTGTGAAGTTGGTTCCTAAGGGCGTAGGAGTGACAGATCCTCCCTGTCGAATTCTAGCAAGTCTTTCTGTCCCAATAGGGGGGGGTACCTTTCGATCTTGATTTGTGTTACCCGTTTTTGGCTGGCTCAAGTTAGAAGGTGCAGAAGCAGCTGAAAGGGGTGAAGATGATCCTGAGGAAACTGATGGAATAGGAGATTCACCTGCTGAAGAAAGAATTTATTTTGTTTAATCACACAAAAAAACCCACTGAAATTAATGACAGTAAATGCTACCCTTTCTATCCCCTTAATGCTATCTCAAGGCAAATGATAAAAGGGTTTTAATGGCTTTTTTTTTTTCCTCCAAAACATTCTTCAGTCTTTCACAGAAGTTCTCTTTAAATCTTACTTTAATTCTAGAACGAACATTAGCACAAGTGCTTTCAGCTGCAAGAATTGTGATAGTTTCATAACATAGAAGTACATCTAAAATAACTACAAGAAAGAATAAGAAACATGGAAGAGTTTCAGGAAGATATGAAAAAAATCAGCCAAGATACCATAAATATCAAAGCAGCCTGGTTTTGGTATCTATCACCTCCAGCAAAAGAGAAATTAAAAGACAGCTTCTCAAAGCCAAAAATGTAACATAAGAACACAACTTTCACCAACTTCAGAAGCGTCACTGTTTCTGAGAAATCCAACTTCTTTTGAGCACTCATTTAAACATTTTGCTTCTTAAGCTCAGAGTTGCAATGAAGTTGCATGCAGTGACATGAAAACTCTCTTCATTTAAGACTCTAAATCAAAGACCCACAGTTTCTGTAAAGCTACTTCCATGTTCTTTCCTTTAGTCGAAAACTTCTATGTCAGCTTGGATGATACATTAAGATATTAGGATATTTTGACTAACAAGAAAATTCCAGAATGCCAACTTAAAATAAATAATAAAAACAAAAAGAAAAAGGAATTATAACTTCACACATTTATGACAGACATAACACATTCCCCTAACATTATATTTGTTTAGAGGGGAATCGTTAACTTGCTATAATCACCTCCACTCCCACTCCCCCACAGCTTCATGCCTTTTCCTTTTAGGACCTACAATGACTAATTTTTTTTCCCAAATAGCCTTTGGAAATGCTACCAGGCCTAATGGCATTTTACTTCTAAAGAAACAAAATAGTGAAGTGGGACTGGCATGGCATTCTCACAACTGCTAAATTGGAAAGCACTGTATTCATAACTGTCTAATTTCCCCTCAAGTTACAAATCTGCTGAAGACAACAGCTAAGAATTTACAGTTAACTAAGACAGACCCATGAAGTTCCTACATGAATTTGTTGCGCTTGTCCAAGGATGTGGTGAAAAATGCTGTCTGTTAAAGCTGGGAGTCCCAACAGGCGCTGGCCCTTGAAGGTAAACCCGTGCTCCTTGCATGTTTGCTGAAAAGCCTGTCAAAGGACCTGAAGAAGAAGTTGTAGAGCTGTTGGATGGATCTAGAGAGGGTAAGCCTGAAATAAACATAAATTTCATTAAATATATCTCTTTGGGAACCTGCTTCAAAGCACTAAAGAGAGCTTGCACTTCAATATAATTAATTAAAGCATCTCATCACCTTCGGGGGTATCTCCATACACTAAGTTAATTTTACAGGTGCATAATTCTCCCTCAAACACAAACCAACAGAAGGCATTTCTGTATGATCTCTGCTTCTGCCTCAATTTTTTTTTAAAAAGCCATCTCTTCAGTCCCTGAAAGGAATTGAAATGGAAATTACAAGAAGAAAACCGGGAGGTGGCAAAAATCTTTCTTTACCAAAGAGCCAAACAGGAATACAGGGTTTTGTGAAAGCCCTGAGGGAATCGAGCACCAAGGAAGTCTCACTGCAGCACAGTTCTGCCACCTAGTTACAGTCACATACAGGTCAGTCAGAGCACACTGCCTCCAAGGAAATAGGGCTGACAACACGCAGTGAAACAGAGAAGGGGCTGCTTCCTACAGAAGTGCGTGAGAGGAGGGAAAAGATGGAGTTTAAAGTCCCACAAAAAAGAATCAGCAAGAGAAATAACAATTTTTGAACAACTCCAAGCTTTTAAGCACTTTTCCAAAATACTTTAAAAGTTTTTATCACACACCATTACCAGAAAAAAAAAGAAAAAAACAGCATGGCCATACATTTACCTCTGTTTTGGGTTTAGTTTCAAGGGCCTATTAAAAGACTAAAGACTAATTTCAATACCACTAAAACATTTCCAGATGACCACAACCAGGACCAGCCTGTATTGTCACAGAGCAAGGTTGAAACCACATCCCTGCTTACACTCCGAAAGTCTGAAAGCAGCACTGGTGACAGGCAACAGCTTAGGTCATAAACTACAGACGCACCTTTCATCTCTTGGATATATTACTGAAAGCCATGTCTTTTCCTCATTATTAAATGAAGCATATCAACCAAATGCCCTCAGTTTCCTGCCTCCAGAAGTGTCAGATCCAACCTGCTCACAGCAGCAGAAATGACGCGCTGCTTTTGGAGGTCGTGTTTTCATCACTAGCCACGCCCAAAAGATTTGTTTAGAGTCTCTGTTACAGAGAAGGAGAAATACAAAGGTAAACCACCACCACCACCAGAATATGAAGTGATTAGAAGGAGCTCTAAGACAACTCTAAGAAGCTGCTGAGGCTGCGCAGGCTGCTGGCACACACTGCCCAGACCATTCCTTCCTAGGGCAGCAGCTCTCCCCCAGCACACTCCTTGCCAGAAACAGACTGCAGCATCTCCAGCCAAGGGCCCTTCCCACACACCTGCCACCAAGCTACCGATGGGATGCTCCTGCTATCCTCCCTTGTGTGACAGTACATCGGAAGCAGTCAGAAGGCCTCTATGGCCATGGATGGCACTGCACACCAAAGACTAGCTTCCAGCTGGCCGGTATGAATGTATGTACTCATCAGTGAAAGCAGATGTTTTAACACTAAAACAATTTGCAATAGTGTACTTTGCACTTAGAAGTCAGACTCCACATTATGCTCAAAAAGCATTTCTGGGCTTTAAGAGACTGGTGCATCAGCATCGTACAAATCTGCTCAAAATTTAGTTCAAAGCACCCAGACTCTCCCTGCAGAAATCACTTAACTACAAGGGCTAACTCCAACTTCAGAGAATCAGCAGCAATATTGGTGAATCCATGCAAAACAGGGAGCCCAGCAAGCCCTTGCAAATTCATAGTCATGCACTGCTTTTTCACATGGCTTATACCAAGTCTGCAGTAACTTTTAACACAAGCAAGTTCTCAAACCCTTTCTTAAAAATGCAGAGGAAAAAGCAGACTTCTGGTCATCCTAAAATCTCTCCAAACAATCAGGCTCTGCCAAAAATCTGCAAGCTGCTAAGACGAGCTCTGAAGGCACAGATGGAACAAAAGGCCATTCCCAGAACAGATCCACAAGAGGTAAGGATGCGTGCACAGGTACCTGAGCCTCAAACAAACTGGTGAAATCAGAGACAACTCAAGTTGTAATAGCTTTTACCCAAGAATAGAGAACATAAACTCTACATTAAAGTGACAAAAAAACCTGTTGTAGTGCATAATCAGATCAGGCTACATCTTTACCACAACAGCTTAGAGGTGATTGCTAAGAAATGCTGATCTGCAGAAAGATTTCCTATAGCCCAGCTGTACAAGACAGGCATAAGAGAAACCTCCTGCTCCAAGCATAGAGTCACAGCCAGAGATTAGAGGACTGTATCTGTTTTTACAACCATTACTATCCACTCTCTACATATAAAGGCATACTGAATCACCAAGCAAGGTCCAAACTATAACACTGCTTGAGGCCAAAGTATATGCAAGTGCTCTTTGAAATCACACAAAACCTGCCACTAAAACTTAAGAAAAACATCAAAACAGTCCCAACACATTCTACCTCAAGGGCTGAGTCTACTGGAAGGCCTATTCATCTGCAAAATCCCCCTAAGAAAAGAGGCAAGCAGACTGGAAGACCACACTTCTGGCCTAAGAGTCAAGATGTTGGAGAGCCTCCAGCCTCCTGCCACTTCTTTCCTCACCATCACAACTTCCAAATACCCCCTTCTCCTTCAGCTCAAGTCCCTTCTCCTTCCATGCGACAGAAAAAAACCGTAGATTCTGAAAGAAGGGTGATCATTAATTAGAATGACACTGTGAGCCAGCAGAGAACCCAACAAATCAGTTAACTGCTGTCAGTCAGAATCTGACATAACCTTCCTTCCCCAGAGCAGGGTATTCCAATGAGCCACAGTTCCTGGAGTCTACTGAGGAGGGTCTGCCAGCTCCTGTGTTGGCAGACATCTGATGAACAAGGCCCAGTTACTTCACCCCCTTGAAGTCTCAGTTACAACTGGTTCTGCTTACCGCACTGGGAACGGACACGGTATAAGTAGTCTGGGTAATCGTGTGCGTTGCAGTGCAGTCATGCAGCCCAAATTAAATGCCTGAGAATACTACAGTCATAACAAATATCTTGATAGTGGTTAAACCTAGTTTCTAGTTTCAAGATCTAGTTTTCAGAAACCCTGAATGTTTTTAAATCCACCGAATGAATGTGAATACTAAAAACCCTTTTCTTCACCACATCTTTCCAATGCCCCCTTCTCCTTCAGTCTGGAAGTCAAACTGAAGAAGTGTACAAATTCAGCATTCAAGTCCTGAAGCAACAGCTGACTCATCTAACACCGCCGTTTGGTGCGGAAGACGACTTTAAAGCAAGCTTCTCCAGCTGTCCAGCTGCAAGGCACCATAAATGCACCTCAGCAAGAAGAAAGCGGAGAATGGAGTAGCAGTGGGACCTCTTCAGAGCGCCTTCTAGCCTAATGAACACAGCCAAGCACCTGCGTTATCATCATCACTAAAATGATAATAATCTCCCAGGCAGTGTTTTCACTGTGAGTGTTTCTAGCCCACTTCAGTTAAAGATTTGTAAGCTTGAACTACTATACTTCACACCTGAGCAACAATTGCTTCTTAATAACACACCATGCAGAAGCACACCAGTTTCCTAGAAAAACATAGCAAAATCCTCCTTCAGCCTACACGATCGGGTCACACAGAAAAAAATACAGGGCACTCTTTCATAGTCCATCTGGAATCTCATACAGTGAAAATATTAAATGACTACATGCTGTCACTCCTGCTGCTAGGTTGAATCTGTTGAAAGTTCTGGCCTGGCTATTTCAAGTTTAGAATCACCTAACAACATGTTATACTCCAACTCAAAAACTAAAAATCAAAGCTACTCTAAATTCTACAAGGAGGGAGACACATTCCTCTCTCTCAGGGCAAACAACACAATGTCTACAACATTCCCAACAATCAATATCCCAGAAGAACTGGAGAAAAAAGAAATAGATAAAAATAGGTCATCTAGTATTCCATAACCATAATTTGTAAACTATTTCTCAAACGATCTCAAGCAACAGAAGTGTTGCAGAAAAAAAAAATTCTGTCCAGTACATGATCTTAGTGACTTACCTACAGGACTTGTAGAAACCCGTTGCGAAGGTGGCCTGAAACCAGGAGCCTTTGAGTTATCAGGATGCACATTCTCCACATGTCCTAGCACAGAGTTATTCAGAAAGGTGGACTGAACAGTGAAAGATGGGTCAGCTGCTGCTCGGGTGGAAAGCGGACAGTCTCCCCATCCTTGGTTAGAGGGCACCTGGTTACTATCAAAAAGACTACTGAAGTGATTGAAGAGAGTTGCTGGCCCAAAGGTAGGAGCCAATGACTTATTTGCTGGGTTAATGTGCATCTGAGAACCGTTCATAACGTTCATGGCTGACGAAAGCTGCACCGCAGCAGGTGGACCTTGAGAAGGTGTTAAGGGAACTTGATTTGTAACAAAAATAGACTGAGGATCTTGATGAAGGTTTGCATTTGGTACCACTGAATAGAAAGAACCTCTGGACTGCATCCTGTGAGTAACTCGAGGTGCTGGTACAGCTACTTGAGGTAAGTTACTGTTGTCCTGATTATCTGCAACAACCGACCTGGGTGATGCTAAGCTTAAAGGAGCGGTTTCTGAGCTGGAAGAAATAGGCATCGACATAGAAGGGCTCATTTCTGACATGCTGGCTGTTAGTATTTCATCTTGGGTGTTCGTTAGAGGTGCAGGGCTGCTAGATGGGTGAGCTTCAGTGACTCCTGAATTGCTGCTAGTTGACATACTGGAACTACCTGCAACAGAAGATGGTGTGCATGTATTTCCAACAGGCTGGTCTGGTGTTGACACTTTCTCTTTGGGCGCTGAGACAGCTGAGAAAGAGTCTGCTTTAAGTGCAGAATGCTGCGTTTGTGGAGCAGAAGAGGGCAGAAATGCTGCAGAAACTTGCCCATTGTTTGGGGGCACAGAGGAAACTGAAGGCAGAGTGCTACACGTGTTTGTCACAGTTGAGATTGCTGTTGCTGCAGCACTTGTCTTCGGAACACAGGCAAACAACTGCTTTCTGACTGAAGAGGGAGTCCGATTACTTGTTGCACATAGCGGCTGGGTGGAAGCAACTACTGAAGAGACAGTAATGGGACAACTAGAAGTAGCTAATCCGGGAGACTCTGTCTGTAAAATATTTCCATTCTGACTACCTACACGACTTGAACTATTATGCTTTGGAGAGCTATTTGTGCTGCCAGAGTTAACTGGTCTCACTGGGAATGGTCCCCAAGTGTTTGGTGAAGGTGAAAAAGTTCCTCCAAATTGGGCCATAGGTAAGCGAGGGTGCCGGATCTGTTGCATAGTTTGGGCAGCCAGCAAGGCAAAATGAGGATGAGAATAAGCTAGAGGAAGAGATACTGGAAAAGATGAGCGCACATTTGCTGGGACATTCTTGTTTAGTTTGTTAGTAGGCTGGAAAGTAGATAGAGTCGATGACTGCGATGTGACAAGAGGTGGTGCTCCAAGAGGAAAGGAGTTTTTGTTTGGAGCAGATGCTGTACTAACTCCAGATGAGAAGTTTGCATGGATTGATTTGTTACTCGAAGCAGGTGTTCTTATATGAGTTTTAGGAATCAAGTCTTCCAGTTCCTTGGCAGGATCTTGAATAAGGGCATTGATGAGTTGCACTGCGTATCGCGTTGACTCCATACCACCCCTAGGTTAAACACAAATATATTTACCTTTAACGAAAGGAAACCCCATTTTGTGCAACATTCTGTAGCCCCAACTTGATATTGATCTACAAGTCTACTGCAGTTTTGCTCCATTTAATTAATCCTTAAGATAGCCATAGTCAAGAAGTAATGAATATTTGAATATGCAGACCATCAGCATATTTTGGCAGCAGTATTAGAAGTTCTATTCTATAACCAAGAAACTAAGTACGTCCTGTCTTAAAAAGCAAAGAGAAGTTCTTGAAAAATGACATTTCTGAGTTAGAGTTTCATTTCTAAAAACTGTACCTTATAGTGATCATTCTTTCTCCATTCTTATCTTTTTGTTTATCAACATCAATATGGGCACCAGTGACATCTTGAATTGCTGTGATGTTGCACCCACCTCTTCCCATTATTCTAGACACGACAGAAGCTGGGACAGATAATTTCTTTGACCTATATCACAAAGATCATAAATCTGTCAAATGTACTTAAACAATAAGCACATAAAAAATGCCTCATTGTCTCACATGTGGCTGAAACAACATACTTATGTTTGAGGGTAGCAAATGGTTTTTGCTGATATTTTGTTCACCCTTTGGAGCCTCTCTAAAAATCCCCAACCTCAGATTATTTATCATTTTCAGCACCTAACAAGGGTTCTTCACAAGCATTTCTATCACCACTGCTGTATCACAAGTGTGCCTCATGTACTGCATCAGAAACATTTTCCAATTTTATCTTATCTCGTGTGTGTATCTTCGAAGACAAAGACAAAGCTTATTGACCTAAATTTACTTAAGTAGCACTGCTTCATATACAGAAGGCCACAGCTTAGCTACTTTGATCATTCATAACTAGTAGAAGGTGTTTTTCCATGATCTTCTCAGTGATGAGCTCTGTGTACCACGTGTATTCACAACCCTTGTAGTATCCATTTCTTTTAGGCCTCAAAGACACTACAAAAGATCTTAAAGTTTAACAGGTGACACTACACAACGGTGGATATCAGACTGCTAAACCATGCAGTTCTGCAATCCAGTGAGCTGCTGGAAGCCACTATGAAGGCAGCACAGATTTTTCAGGAGCAGGCTCACTTTTAGGCCACAAACACTTCAATGCATACATCCAGTAAAATAAGTCATCTTAGCATTTTTCTGATTTACACGGTGCTGGTGGGTCAGTGCAGGCATACAGCACTGAGGAGTCTTTGAACATGATCTATGCTTGCATCCAGACTTCTGCCAAGGTCTCTCTGGGCCACTTCTGTCCCCAGACTTGAAAGGTTGGACCTCTCAAGCCCATACAGTGCTTTCCAGCTTACTAGTGTTGTGCAATAGTAGTTCAACACTGAACAATTAGAGGGGATTCAAAGGGGTTTCAGAAACCACAGTTCAAGCACCTCTGAACACTGTACAGATCACCACAAATCCTCCCAAAAGGCTGCAAGCTTCATTCAGCTATTTCACTCTGAGAATTTCAAGTAATTTGATCTGCAGGCACTCAGATTATGCACCAAGCTCTCAATCCGAAGGCAACTTCATGCTTTGGGTATTTGTCTCTCCACCCACCCCAAAGGCTCCCTGCTCAAACCAGACAACTCTGTTGCTCCCTCCCCAAACAGCAGCTCCCAATATCACCTAACTTGAGGAGATCCCATTATATCAAGGATTCCAGCTGTCCCTTCGGTTCCTTTCAACTCTGCCGACAAGGAGCCCCAACGCCACCATCGACCAAGAAATTCCTCCATCAAAAGAGCTTGCCCCAGCACCCAGGATCCCTTCCACCCATCACCCACTGCCACTTCCCTCCCTACCCACAAATCTCAGTGGTTTTTACCTTAAGTACCCCAAAACAGTACCTTTTTGCTCCTGAACAGCAGCGCCCTCCTCTCTGCAGCTGAAATTGTTCAATTGGTGTTGGCTGCAGAGTGTTGCTAGGGGGAGGGTCTTTCAAAACTCTGCCTACTTGCCTGTCAAGGGTAGAAGGGATGTTTTCATTGGTTACTTCTCTGATCCCTTCTAGCCACAGTAGGATACTCACAGAGAGAGGGGAGGAGAAAAAATCTTGCTGTAGAGACTGGGAGAGACTTAGAAGATGAAGGCATGCAGCTCCCAGGCATTTTGTACACAAAGCTACAGTTGCGAAACAGCTCTTTGGCTGGATGAATGCTTTACCAATCATCAGGGCACAGCAAATATGTGCAAAACATTTATGCACATAGTCTTTTTGACAAGACCTGATCCCCTAAGGACTAGGAAATCTCAGGTTTTAGATGCTGTTTCTTGAACACTAGCATCTCTATCTGAACAGCAGACAACACCCAAAAAAGCAATTCTTAGGAGACCCAGGAGGAGAGATGGAGGAGCTCCTGAGTCAATAGCAGGTTCTGTGTGCAGCACCGGACAAGTCAGCTGCCTCTGCAACAGTTTCATGCCTGCATGACTCACCAAGTGGCAGGCAGTCTGTGACTGTACATTTGGCAAGGACACAGCACAGCAGAGAACGTACGGTAAATGCAACAAAAGGCAGAAGACTGAGCCAACTTTCTAAGGGTTCATATGTTTAAGTTTTCAGATTAAAATGCCTTTTTTTTTTTTTTTATAAAGTTATAATGAAGTTTGTAGCTTCCTCTGTGCAACTATGGTGCACAGCTTAAAATTTCCTAGAATGAGCACATACAGTTATACCACTGCAGAACAGAAAAGCAGCAGGGCACTATAAGCATACCTAAACAAGGGACACTTGTATGTTCATGCGACATTCCTTTTCAACAAAGGGAGCAAAACACGACAGCCAGATTTGTTTGTTTGTTACTAGTTAAAAGTAGCAGACATAATAATGATTGCAGATGAGATTGAGTGGTTATTAGCTAGACAGCAAAAAAAAAAAACAAACAAAAAAACCAGAACATTTTCAAAGGGAGCGTGCTTTACAGAAGTACAATTACATTTAAAAGGCTTTTCAACACTGAATTAAGGTCACAAAATTTTCATTGGAACTGGCAAACAAGGTAACCACTCAAAATGCATGAAATTTAGCCACAAAGTGATCATCCACCTGTCTTCTACTTTACCAACATCTACTCCACTTTCATTGCAAGCAATCATCCACATTAGGAGCTTTTTTGCTGCCATTTGTTCCCTCCTTCTGTGTCTTAAGATATACCTTAACTTTTACTCCAATGACAACGCATGTAAAGAAACCTTCTTATGCCAAATAAAACGTTCATATCATGTTAAATTAGTGAGGGGGTACTACAAATTAGGACTCTAATTTGTTTTTACAGCACTGCAAGACAAAAATAATGGATTTTTTTCTAATTATTACAGTGGAATAATTTTATGAACCTGATGGAATTCTACATTTGAGTATAATTTACAAGTAAAAATGTTGAAACATTTCTTAAATACAGAATTAAATTCTTTACCTTCTAACCACTTCTTTCCAGCCTTCTTCTCTTTTCTGGCCTCTTTTCGGACTGGTCAGATTCAGCTTTACATTTGGAGAGGTCAGAGGCAGGGAAACAGGCTTGTAAGCAGTTGACAAAGAATTTGAATTACCTTCACCATCAAGTCTGGGAACAGAAACGTGCCGATTACAAATTATAGAACAAAACTGACAGTATGAGAGCATTCATTTCTGGACCTCAGCACTTCCAGCATGAACTGCTTTCATTTTTATTTTTTTTAATTTCCCAAATTTGGAAGAACTGTTGGCTGACTTCTATAATTTCTTACATTTTAGTCCACGGCATTCCTTCCAAAATGGAGTGCTAAACTGAAGCAAGTAATATTAGAAGCACTAAGGGCATAATCTATAAAGTACTTTATAATAAGTGTTACACAGCCATTAAGTTACACTTGGATTACACACTCTCCTTTTTAATAGGTTTTTAAGAAAAAATACTTTTATAATCATGTCCCTTTCTTACTAGGTACTAGAAAATGTCTTCATTTTTCATCTCTTTTTAGAGATCCCCTGTAATTAGGTAAGCAGTAGGTAAGTGGTTCTATCCTCTGCCCCCGCACCCCCCATTTTATGAACAGGTAACTGCATGTGGTGCACAGATCGCAGGGTATTTTACTCCTGTTGAAGTCAACATGAAAGTGCGTATGCAAAACCTGTACTAACACAACCGTACCAATAGACTGGCAACACAAAACAGAGTAAAGTCTGGATGAGACAGAAAGAGAGGAACAGCTAAGCTCCTGTAGGCTAACTTATCTACATGAATGTAAAAAGAGTGTATCTGGGTGCTCAGGTTCACGTCCAGCACTGAAGCAGAGGCAATCTCTAAAACATAAGGCTAGTCTTCAATGAATGACTTATAAAGTGATTTGGTATAACAAATATAACAAAATAAAACAAACCTAAGGCATATTTAGAAAATGTTTCAATTATAACAGCATTATCATCAACAAGTCTATGCTGAAAATGAAAAATTCAGGAGGAGAAAGTTTAGAAACTTTTCAGAAAGACTGCTTAGTGCCGGAAGTAAAGAGCACCTGCAGAAGTTAAAAAACACACCAGCCCTACTCATTACTGTCGTGGTTTTTAGGTATACTTCTATCTGACAGAAGAACCACCCCTTTCTTCAGTTTAAGGAATTCAGTATATTTAGTTAACTCTATGTTAGTGGGTCATACAGGATTCCAAGGCATTTGTAGGAGAGGTCCAAGGCAAAACTCAGTTTATATTCATAAAACAGGATATGCAGACAATCCAATTTCTGACATTCTTAAGAATTTTAGGGAACTCTTCCCTCCTCCTCACAACCATAATGGCTAACAATGTTAATTCTAGAGGAGAAAAAAAAAAAAAAAAAAAAAACAGCAAAAAAATCCACAAAGCTGAGAGCCCAACTTATCTTCCCCCCTCCCAGCCAACAGCCTCATGCTTGCTACACTTTTTGATGCCAGGTCTGCATTCTTGTTGAAGGTAAACCATGCGTCCTGCAGATCAGTCCCTATAGCCTCTACCTCTCTTAACGCTGGGATAAAAATATAAGTAGTATGAATCTGATTTCCATATAAGTAAAAGTTAGCAGAGGCAAATTTCTCAGCAAAGGCTACAGATTAAGAGGTTATTTAAGCTTACTGGTTTTCAGTAATGATCCTATTCAGAAACTGTTGTTTCTGTTAGTTACTAGCTCCTTCACTGGCAACTCAATGATCTTCCAAGTCATTAGTATGGACCCTGTACATTCACTGAATTCTTTTGACTCTCACCTCTGGCTTGACAAGGTTAAATCAAACTGGCCATCAACCTGGCAGGTGAAATGCTCAGAGTCATCAGCCTCTTCCCTCCTTAAAAAATAAAAAAATAAAAAAGAGATGGCAATTCAAAGAAGTTAATGATGAAATCAGAAAACAATCATAGGGTAATGATAACTTGTGATTATATTATAAGACTGGCTTTCACTTTTTTAAATTCCCTGCAAGTTTATTCTAAAATCTACTCCAATTAGTTCAGAGTTTAGCAAAGTTATTAAAACAGTGCAGAGACTTAACTGTTCTGCTAGAGTAGTTTAAACTAGTCAACAATAACAAGAATTTATCTCTAGTGTTTTGACAAAGCTGCATTCAGCAAACCAGACAACGTAATTTAACAAGCAAGCAAGCTTACTCTCTCTGGTCGCAAGAATGCTCCAGCTGCTGTAATGCCCGAGCTACAGAAAATTTACATCAGCACAGGCAAAACACTGAAGAAATAGGGAAATAACAATGAAGTCTCACCTTGTTGGTGTTTTTGAAGCTGAAGTGCTCGTTTTTTCTTCCTGAGAAGGGATAAGCAATGAGGCATAGCGCCGCTCAGAGGAATTTGTATCCATTGTGAAGTTCAGCTCCTGACTTTTACCTCCACTGCTACTTTCACTATTGCAGTCTGTGCTATCCAAATTATCTGAATCGCTATTTCCACTTGCACCACCACCTCTTGGCTCTCCATTTATTTTATTCTTATCTGCTTTTTGCTGTGCTAAAGATATATGCTGATCTGGCAAAATTATCTGCATATTCTGAGGAGTCTCTTTTGTTTTATTTTTCTTATTTTTTCTATTTGTGCTGGGAGTAGTCACCACATTAGCTCTCTTCTTCCCAAAGGCATTGGTGAAAGTAGCTGAAGTTGCAGAAATCCCAATTGTAGTGGTAGTCGTTGCGCTAGGAGGCTCTATAGGAACTTCTTGCTCCGCTAGAAAAAAAAACAAAAATCACAAAATATATAAATCAGTGCCTCTGACTGAGGACACTTCAACCAAGATCATACTCCTGCTGAGCTGTCAAGTGTATCTGCACTATATGCAGATGTAAGATCACCAAGAAGGAAAAAGTTTTGGGAACAAAGAAGAAGAAACAAAGATTTACCAGCAACGCAGCGCCTCCACACTCTAACAGCAGGTAAGAACCAGGGTAGAAACTATACAACATCATCACAGTACCAAGAAGCCAGCTTACTAACAGATTACCTTACCTAGGTGCTTTTAAAAAGGCAACTATAGAACTGCATTTTTCACATTTAAACACTCATTCTTTACCTTCATCATCATTTTCTTCTTCATCATCATCTTCGTGTAGTTCTAGAATTTCTTTAGGCTTATTTTCTTCATCTTCTTCTTGTTTCCTTTTTTGTTCCTCTTTCTTCTTCTTTCTCTTTTCCTTTCTTTTCTCCCTCTTAGCTGCAAGGGCTTGTTTTCTGCTTTCCTCTCTTGACTATGTAGGAGAAAAGGATTCATATTTAAATACGATCACAAAGACTAAATTGTAATTCCAATCTTTCCTACAAATTGGGGCAGGGGATAAAAGAGAAGAAAGCACGGTGAACAAGTCACAAACTGAAGCATTATGCAGAAACCCAACAGACGTTATGGAACAACAGGCCTGAGTGGTTCCAAAAATTTCCAAAGAACAACAATAAATACAACCAAGTGAGAGACACTGTAAAAACAACTTCACTGAAAAAGCCAGTAAGATCCCTCATTATCTCAGTCCTTTATCAAAAACCATTAAACAATGTTGCAAAAGTATTGATGAGATTAACAGTTTTGAGTTTAAAAAACTATCCCACAGTACATTACAGAATTAACTGGTCTTACTTTCTCATTTTAACCACGTTTTTTTAGTATGAGATTGGTCACAACAGCAGCACCATACTGCAGCTTTGCATAGCAACCAACTTCATGAGTTAACAACCTGGAAGATGAAAACTTGTCATCTTCCCTCTTTAATTAAACGCTGCATGAATTATTCATCAACAATTCTAAGAGTCTCCATTTAGAATGTTCATTACAGATCACTTCTCTGCATTAGTCTGGGATACTTAAGGAGTGAGGAAAAACTTCACTTCCCACACCACCTTTTCAATTCACTTTAGCTCATGTGGCAGCTTCCTCTTTGTGTAGTTTGTGAAACTGAGCACTGGCCTATAAAACACTTATGGACTACATTTCACACTAAGTACAATATACTATGCAGGATACCACTGAGACTGAAAATCTCCCTTACTCGCACTCTTTATCTGTGCTGAAGTAATGCAAGAAAGCAACTAGTGTGGATAAAAAGGACCTTGGAGTGTCTAGCTAAATAACAGCTCTATACCCTCAGTATATACACTTACAGAAAGTAGATACAGTCACAGCATGAAGAATTACTGCCCCTAAATCACAGTTTTAAGCATTAAGCTAGATGACCACAATTCTCCACTCACTTTTTCCAGGTCTAGCTCCTTCAGCAATATAGTTGCATTCTTATTTGCCTCTGCAGCTTGCTGGTCTTTAGCTTTCACAATTGTTTCCACACACTGGTGACACTTTTTCAACAGGTCCTGGAATGCAAAACTTCTCTTATTACATCTGTAATAAACTAGAACTAAGGGAGAGATGCTTGCTCTACAAAACATGCATTGATTAACATACAAAATAGTTCAGACTCTAAACACTAATTTTATGTTTCATATTAAAAAGATGTGAAAAAAGTAATCAAACATACACATTCACTTTCTGAATAATTGAGAATTTCCCGTACATATTTTTGTTGAAAATAAATACAGGGACTTTTCCCTCATAGTTACACTCACCTTGTCAGTTATAGTCGCTATATATCGCATGCATTCAATGTCCGATGGAAACTGGTTAACTTCTTTCACTAGGAACTGAACTACCTTCACATGGCCCTAGAATATCAAAGAAAATCCTGGTCTCTGGTATACAACTGATAACATTCATCATCAAAATACAAATTTGGTATCTCTTAGTTCAGTGCAAAAGACTGAAAATATACAAAAAGATTTTTGGTAAACTATTATTTGAAATGAAAAGTGTTGTCCAGTACATTTATATTTCATTTTAAATGCGAGCAGCTAACTGGGCTCAAGGGCAGAGCTGTCTGTCCACATTTTTAGCAGTCAAGACCACTCTGTTTAGACCTCATCTGTCACCCCCAGCTTGCTTTCTTGCCAGTCACTCCACAGAGCTAATGCAAGGCAAGTCTGATTGACAAATTGAGCTACCTGAATATTATCCTAGCAAACTTCTGCTGGATCCACCACCTGATAGGGTACACTGTGCAGCCACACAGACAATAGCTAAATGTTGCCTAGGTAGTTATCAGCAAGCAGTGGAAGGACAGTAACGCATACTCAGTATTTTCATTTGTCAGGAAAGCTGCAGACTTGTTTGACATTTTATTAAAGTTAATAAATTCTCTGCAACACAGTTAGTTAACTTGTTTTATAGACAATTTTCATCTCTCCAAAATGAGTTCGGTGTGATATACGTTTTAGTTCTTCTCTTTAGAGGGTCTAGGATTCACAGATTATGATTACTTTAAAGTAGATGTTTTATGAAAACAGAAATTTTGTTGTGCTGATTCTTCCAAAAATCAACCAGTCAGATTTAAGACCAAATGAGAAATGTTTTGAAAACATTTAACACTGACTCACACAAACAACTTGGCGTCCTACCTTGCGAAACGCTGACATAAGAGGTGTTATTTTCCGGTTATCTGCTGCATCCACATCTGCTCCTGCCTGCACAAGCAACTGAACTACATCATAGTGACCACCATTAGCTGCCAACCAAAGAGGTGTATTTCCTTTCTTGTTACGAACATCAATATGCGCTCCTCTAAAAGAGTACAAGTGTAATCAAATAAGACATGAGTAAAGATAATGAAAGATCAGAATACAATTAGATACACAGCTTTAATTATTGAAACCTAGTGGCTAGAGAAATTGTGTCCTTGGGATCTGCTCTTTAAATCACAGTAACACAAGGATTAAGACTCCCTTTTCCTTCCCAGGAAGAAAGGCCCACTGAATGCAGACTACTGCATCACAGTTACACAGCTAGCCATCTAAGGTCCCCTTACCTTATCATTGACATTGTGACTATCCACACAACAGAACAGCCCCTTGAGATTTTAGCTGCATGTAGGGTTACGCTTGAAGAGCCAAGAGTTATTTCCAGGCCTTGCCTCATAACTGACAGAGGGACAATGATCATGGAAATTTCTGGATTAATATACAAAGCTGCCAAATCAGACACTGTTTGCTTACCTCTGATCTCAGCTGTCTGCTGAGCTTAATTAATACTGGAGTAGCAGGATACTCCATGGTAACACTGAAAGAGTTAGGAGCAGATGCAATATGCTACTTCCAAAGATTTCCATTCCCTTTGCTCTAAGATGCAAGAGGCAGCATAAACAAGAGAACCCTTGCCACAGAGGATCATAGCTACAGAATACATGGCCTGGTAATGAAAAAAATAATTTACCGATTAATCAGCAGCTCACAGAACTTGTAGTGACCCTTATCTGCCGCAATTGTTAAAGCGGTATCTCTTGAGGAAGGCACAGGTGGAGCATTAACATCTGCTCCTTTGTCAAGGAGAACCCTCCCAACCTCTGCATATCCTCCTGAAGCAGCTTCCATCAGCGGCGTGAGACCAGTCTGGGCAAAGAGAAGGAAGTACACGATGTGAAATTCATACAATATACTTTGGATAAACCACACACAATTGCCACACACAGAAATCAGATTTGTATTTACTTAGCTGCTTATATCTATGTTACGGAGCCTAACCTGGAGCAGTCTCAAAAAACTCTTGGCACTGCATTTATACAAACTTTGACAAACTACTGACTACCACTGCATACTCATCTCAAAAGCAACAGCAAAAACAAAAGTTTTCAAAAGAATCTCTAAAGGAAAGGCTAGAACAGATCCAAATGAAGACAACTCTTTCTATGAAAATGTCCCCAGTCTGGTTTTACACGCTTTATATCCATCCTTCCTCAGTACTGAGCCTGATGTTTAGTCAACTCAGTTGCCTGGCCAGATCATTAAATAAACTAACACTAGGCTCCCAACATGCCCAACCAAAGCCAGGAGGGCTGGCTTTTATCCATATCCCTTTTTCCTTCATTCCAGAAGCAGGCAGACACAGCAATTATTTCAGCAGCCTTAGGAGTTACCAAACATTCTTCTATGCTAGGGAAATGGGTCTGGCAGTCCACACAAGATTTAAGCTTGTTTTATTGCAGGAGAAACAAAGCTGCCCCAGAGTGACAACACATGCAACCTATGGAGTGTTTCCGAGGTGCAGAAAGTCATAATACTGAAGCCATTGGTTCTAGACTAACATAAAAGCTTTATAAGGTTTGATTGCACTACTTCTGTTCATGTGGACAAAGAAATCTGTGACAAATGAGGATTGCTATAGCAGCACAAATCTCTTCCAGTCTAGACGTTTTTATATGCTAGTGAAGTCGATCTGTTCTGTTGACAAATATCAGTACTGATCTTAAACCTGAAAAGTTCCCCAGTACTACAGAGGCAATCTGTTTCATTATTAAATTGGAGGAAACAATCAGCTTTCCCCTAGTGCAAACAATGCATCTTCCTCAATGCTTGCAGTATTCTTAAAAAAAAGCAAACAAAAAAAAAAAGAACATTCAATAAATCCTCAGATTCTTCTCTTCTGCATTAAGATTTGCATATCAAGAGGGGCAATACAGATTCTACAATTTAATTTTTCATCAGCACACAGTGTGTTTGAATACCTTTCAAGAAAAGAAAAACATACTGTTAAACATCCACCTCCCTTCACTACTGATTTGCCTTTGAACCACTGAAAAAGAGAAGGATGAATGCTAGAAGAGTAGGATATAGAGTAGGAATAGGATAATTTGAAGAAATAACTACTGAGAGAAACGTGCTTGTTAAAGTAAATTATATGGAAAAGCAGTTCAAATACTCACTTTTGCCCTGTGCTCAACATTGGCCTTCCTGTCCAACAGCAGACTGACCACCTCTGCTCGGCCTTGGAAGCAGGCCAAGGTGAGGGCTGTGTTCCGATTGGTCTCAATCTGGGCGTTAATATCAGAACCCATATCGAGCAACAGCTTCACGGCAGGTACGTGGCCATTCATAGCAGCCAACATCAGAGGAGAAATACCTAGCTTACTCCCAGTCCTAGTGAGAAAGAAACAAACTGCAGTTCCCAGAACTGGTGAATGCTCTGAGAAATGCAGGTGTATCTAAGAGGAAAATGTTTCATGGGAAGCCAAAAATGAACATTAATATATACAAACACATCCACTCTCCTGCAGTACCAGCAATTTTGAATTGCTTATCAGAAACCAGCAGAGTAACCACATGCAACAGATAACTAAAATCTATGAACAAATAAAATGTGTTTCAGCTTTTAAATGCTCAAATGGCTGAAGAACACGCAAGTATGGAACTACATATAATCAAGGCTGCATCTGATTCAGGAACACATGCTTCTAATATGCAGATACAGTTAAAGTTTTTCTAGTGACTGAAAGAACATTACTTTTCCTACAACTAATAAAGAGGAGGTTTGAGAGAAGTAGCTAAAATATATTTGCTTGGTTCTACTGAAAACTGCATTTGACTTCCAGATCACAGAAGGGTAAAAAACGGAGAGAGAAGGAACAGGTTTGCAGACTACAGCATCGCTTAGAACTTAGATATAAGGGAGATGAAGTTTGTCTGTGGTAGTTAAAGGTAAATTAAAAGCATTAATCAAGGTAACGTTACCATAAATAATAACATCGATACTGTAGAAAGGCTGAAAGGAGCTCTGAAAGAACTACAGATTCCAATATATGACTCAGAAAAGACAACAACAGAGCATCTGTCCCACACGCAGTTCATATGAGGTATGTTACCTTGAATTAATTTCTGCCCCAGCATTGAGAAGAATCTTGATGATATTGACATATCCACCAGATGCAGCGAGGCTTAATGGTGTATAGTCAGACACATTCCTATGCTCTTTGTTTGCTCCCCGGGCCAACAGCAAATCAACAACCTGAAAGGGCCAATGTAGAAAATAAATGCCCTCTCCTCTTGGGAGGAGACTAAAACTATCTACACTTATTCAATTTAAAAAAAAAGCTTTTAGAAAAAAAAAGATTTACTATGCCATCAAAATAAAAAACTAACTTGTACATAAAAAAAAAACGAGCAAAAAAATCAAATCCCTCAAGGACAAATATGTCTGTACCTCTTGGCGTCCACCAGAGCATGCCAGTGAAAGCGGAGTATCCTTTGTGCGCTCAGATTGTGCTTCTATATCCCCACCTTTGTCTAAAAGAATTTCCACTACACCAACATGTCCAGCAGTTGCAGCAAGAATCAAAGGCGTAAAACCTAGTAAAAAACGATCATGTTAAAAATAAACTGGATACCTCAAAATTTTAAGCAGAAATATGTAATTTACAGTGATTTTTATTGCTCAGCTATGTCTTTCCTGGATTGAGTATTTTCTGAGTAATGCCCAAACACTATCAGGCACTCTCCTAGCCCCCTGCTGACCCTGACACTTGGAGACATGTAAGGCATGACTCTTGCCAGCTACATTTAAAGGTTCATCGACAAAAAAAAAAAACAACAACCTGAACAGTACTGCACTGACCAATATGGCTTAAACTCTGACCAATTCAAGTCTTTAGACAAGTCACTGTTTTCTATTTAATTCCTACTGAAGTTCCAAGAAGATAATATGCATTCCTGCGCACATTGCTTACTGCCAGTGGCTAGCGTGACCTCTGGGGAGAGAAGCATGATGATTCTGTTCTCTCAGCTCCAACGGATATGATTTTGCAGAATTTGACTAATGGGAATGACATGATACACAGCCTGACTCCTACTCCACGTTAGCCTTGTCAGCTGAGATTTGATATTTACTCCAATCGTAGAATCATAGAATCACAGAATTGCAGAGGTTGGAAAAGACCTTCAGGATCATCAAGCCCAATCACAACCTGACCACATCATTCTAACAGCCCACCACTAAATCACATCCCTGAGCAGATTAGCAACTCTACCCAGGATGCTAAGTATTTTGTGCTGGGTTAACTGTAACAATAGAAGTGCTTTGTATTTCAAAAATTTGCCTTATATGCCGTTCAGATAGATAACTTCATTTCAAAATATGGATCGAAAGCCGTACAGTATCACTATGTGGCGTATACATTTCCACATACGTACTAGAACTCTACATCTTTGCAAGCTTTGTACACTTTTAGAAGCAAAAGCTCCCAAATCTCTATTTGAAACATCGTGTAGTTGTAGTTCTAAAGCAAACTTTTACTATTTCAGCTTACCCTTCTTATCTCTGTGTTCAATATTGGCACCACGTGCAATTAGTACAGAAACAAGTTCTTCGTGACCTCCTGCACATGCAAGGGTCAGAGCGGTGTCATGATTGCTTTCAGTCTGCATGGTGGAAAAAGAAGAAAATATTCAAAAGTTAAAGATACTTTAAGAGAGCTTTAGTATTTTTAATGCTGCTAGATTATTATTTTTCCTTTCAGAACTTATCAGAAAGAAAATCTAGTCAAAACTAACTGAAATTACTCACATGTGCATCGATGTCAACTGAAGGATACATAGGGAGCACTGACTGTGACACCACATTGCTCGATGCCTGTGAGCAGGGCTCAGGTGTAGGGGATTCTGTAGTGTGCAAGGAGCTGGTGGAGCCGCTGGGCACTCTGCTATTCACAGCTGAAAAGCAACAATGCATTATTAGCCCACTCTTAGAAGTTCTACATTTTATATGAGAAAGATTTAGTCCTGTAAAACTGCAACACTCCGAAGCCAAAACAGAAGTGGAGGAAAGCAAATTAAGTGTTCCTAACAACAAACATGTCGGTATCTTGCTTAAAGAAGTTTTTCAGCAGTAAAATAATATAAGTATTATCTCCAAACTGTGTTAACTTAGACAAATAATTTGATTAGTCACATTAGAAACATAAATTATGAAATTTAGTTATCCTTTTAAAATTCTATCTTCACCACTAAAGATGAATCATACACTAAATCTAAGCAGATGGATAATTTATCAATAAAATACAAACCTAACATTCAAAAATGAAGTATCAATCTGGAATTCAGAAGTTTTTCCCTTGAAGGTTTTCAGAAAAAGTTTTTAAAGCAAGAAGAGTTGACAGCCACTTACACCTGTGAGTTACAACAACTAAAGAAAGGCAGAAGAGAGAGATGGAGGGGAGGGAAGGGGGGAAGGAAAAGAAAGCTGAAAACCATGTGCTCCCCAGGATTTATTTCTGATTGGTCACAGCCTTTGAAAGATTTCATTCTGAAGGTACATCTCAGCTCAGGGACAAGAGTATTTTGGTAGTGCAACTTAATACTTAAATTTAAAAAATAATTAAGAAGTTGAGAAACAGTTTTTACATTATTCATTTTAAAGGTAAGAGCTGAAAGGCCTTAACAGATCAAGCAGAGATGACCCCTGCAATACGTATGCACAGGGATAAGGCCTTAGTCTGCCCTTGTTAAACCAGCGAAAGGAGAACTCAAACCAAAGGCTCTCATCTCAGCTGGGGTCACTTGCCAGGAAGTCTAACACAACAACTACTGATGCACTTTACAAAAAGTCCTGCAAAACAGCTGTATTTAACAAGTAACTTTTACTGCTGGAATGCCAGTTCCTACCCTGTGCAGTCTCTTTAGATTGAATATTTTATTAGTTTTAATTATTCCTAAGCATGTAATGCTTTGCAGTATTCCTGAAGCAAACAACCAATGGAGAACATTAACTTCAGGTAAGAAATAATTAGCACAGTCTTTTGCTTTCGTCCAAATACTTCAAGTGACAAGGGGAGATGAAGGGTTAACTCAAATCTATGTATTGGATACAAACCTTTCAGTGTGGCTGTGATTAAATAGTTCAGCCTTCACAATGCTATTAACAACACACACACTGGCAATTATTCATACATAAACATTGCAGATGGAAAGATCTCGGAGAAATCTTCAACATGACTAACACCACTAATGAAGCCTACTCATATTTGACTGTATGTGACAAAGGAAATACAGATAGGAGCAAGTTTTAGGTGGGTCAGTTTAGCTGGGGAGAGAGCAATAGCACATGGATGGGTAAATGAATGAACAGGGGCTGGGACATACAGACTTTGAGGTGACAGTTTCCCACTGTATTTTTTAGAAGTCACTAAAGTGCTCTCCTTGGTCTACAGTTGTAAACAAGCATTACCATTGGGCCAGCACATTTCAACAACAGAGTATTCTTATCTGAATGCCAAAGTGACTTGCTTCACCCTACAGCCTTCATGAAGAAATCAGGTTTGTGTTTTAGGTTTCAAAGTTTCCACACTTCATCTGCTTAGTATGGATTACCACTTAAAGCAGCAGATGAGAAAAAAATTCATGTAATATCATTATTTTCCCCCTCCCCCCTCAACACACTGATGTGCATTCAGATATTACTCAGATTTCTGAAGACTATTCCTTCCAAAATACAAAACACCGTATCACCCATAAACGACTAATTTCACTTTAAGTCAAGAAAGACATTAAATCAATGCTTTCAAGTCCTGTAGCTTTGGATGTGCATGGCTAATAATACAGAGCAGGTGTGTGCAGAGACCATGCTGGTGCTGCCTGAAGATTCCTTAATGGAATCCATTCACTGCTGCTGACAGATTCAAAGAGTTCTCTACTTTTCATGGCCATAACTGAAAGTGTCAAAGTATTTCTTGCATACTTTCAATTCTCACCACGTGCTTGATATAGGTGTGTGCTTTAAGCACTTCACTTTACATAGCAACAGTAAGAGCAAATGTGAGAAAACAGACCAAAGGCAAGAGAAACACAAACTGTCTCTATATATCACCTTTTTAAAAAATACAATCTCAGAAGAGTCCTACAGCAGCCAGTAGTTAACCCTCTCCTCTTAACTACTGTATCCACAAAATTGCAGGATTTCTTTTTCCCTAGGTTAATTTGCACTTCCTTAGAATGTCCGACAAGCTTGAGGATATCTTAATGGAAGCGTCAGTGGGGTCTGTGTTCTGCAGTCAGACAGCTGAGCACTTCTGCCTCCCGTTTCATGCAGATGATTTAGTTCAATGAACAAGCAGGATTACAGGATATACAGATTTTAAACTGGAAGTATTATGCTGGAAACTTCATTGCAAGTTATCTTTGCAAACCTCTGTGTGAAATGAGAGTTAACTGAGTCTGGGAAGATGCCCATTCCAGAGCCTGTCCCTCAAGAACACCCCCTTCAATCACCACACAGCAGTTACCAGCCTTCCAAAACCCATTCATCCCAGCAGAGGATGCCATTCTATTTGTGAACGCAGTCTTTTGCCAGAGATGAAGCAATACCTGTCCCTTGCCCTGGCTGGCACCAGGCCCATCAGGCTTCACATAATCAGCCGGGCAGGGTCTGCCTGAAAGGCAAGAGGGAAACTGCAGAGAACATGCCAATGGCTAACTTTTAGCAAGTTCTATTTACAACCAATAGCTAAAGCATGGTCTTCCCGAGTAGCAGCAACACCATGCCTGGCCCAGGTAACAGCAGTTACTCTGGTCTCAGAAACCAGCATCACTGTCCCGACAGCCACACAGTGCACAGCACAGGAGCTTGAGGTACAAATGGATGGCAGTGCTTATGGAAAGACCATTGGGAGAATACAAAACAAGTGACCAACAACAAGATCACTTTCAGTGACTCCAAGTGACACTGCAGGGTTTTTAGTGGACCAGAAAAAATGTGCTGCTTTCATCTTTAAGACAAAAGCTTTTCAAAATGCTGTTTATTTCCAACAGAACAGATATTTCTTCTTTCCACAAGAAAAGATGCCAATTAACAAGATAAGAGGCACTGATTAAAAAAATAAGTTAAAATCACTTTTCGCAATGTGTAACTCACATCTTGATAAAACATTTTGTGACGTATGTCGTGGATTTTTCTGTAGACACTTTTAAAAAGTTTATGTTATACCAGGTCTAAACTTTAAGTGACAAATGGCAAAATCCAATCTCCTCATATTTTAAGATGGGTTTGCAGTTTTCCAAAGAGACTTTCTTTGCATCATGGTGAAGCCTAAGAAATCTCCAAAGACACAGATGGTTATTTCCCAAAGTTATGAAAAAATTATCAGAAGAAGCAGAAGTAAAACAAACAGAACTCAGTATTCTAATCTCAGTAAAACTCCTTAGACATTGACAGAACCTTAAGCAAACAGCTTCTGCATGCAACCAGAGCTGCAGTGTACCCAGAATTTGTAGAACTATTATGCATGTTTGTATTTCAGTCCTGCTTTCCTCAGACACTGGTTTTCAGGACAAAGAAAACAATGTGTTTTCATGAGAGAACAGTCTTTCTGCTTTCAGTCTTCCCTAGGAGCTTTTAAATAACATGTTACTGCACACAGGCTTTTGCATAGGGGTAACCATGTCATATTCTAAGAGTCTCTTTTACTCCAGCTAACCCTAGTAACTAGTTATACTCCAGACACCAATCCTTAAAAAAGTAACACACAGATCACACCTTTAAAACAGCTCCCTTAAAATATTCCAGTTCTATATAACCAACCACAACCAGAATTTCAGATCCAGATACAATTTAAGTGTCTTATAACATCTGGAATTTCTGAACCCCAACACCCTGAGGAGAAGCAGCCAGAAGCACACAAAAATGCTAACCCCTGGCAAAAATCAGCAGAGCAAAACAGGATAAAAACATTTTAACTAAACACAAAACCTAGCAACATGAAAGAAAGTACCTCACCTTGAATGTCCTTAAAAAAAAAAAAAAAAGAAAAAAAAAAAGGAAAGTACCAATACATATACAGCAATCTAAAATTTACTGAGGTAAACGTGCAATATGAACAGCAATGAAGCTGCAATAATGCAAGGTGAGATGCACAAGAACGCAAACTTGTACTGAATAATGAAAATTGAAGTGAAAATTGTGCTCTTATACTGGAAGATGTGATCCAAGTTTATTGCTTTCCCACCCTAAACTGTACCGTGTCAATTTATTTTTTTTTGTAAATCAGATTTAAATTTTGACTGCATGTCACACCTTCAAAGACCAAATTAGGCATTCATTGTAAAGTTTTCCTTTATGACATCTAAATACATTCCATTATAGCAAAAAAGAGTTGCTTCATTTTAAGGTAATTCAGTTACTGCCGCACAGCTCAGGCGCAGGCTGAGCAGCTTTGTCAAAGAAGGGACTCAGGTTACCTACCAGTGATTCTGACTGCCACTGAGATTTTCAACACTTTGTACCACCTCATCTCCTACCAGTTATTCAATTAGCTGACATGATGCAGGAGACAAGATACTCCATTTGTGTATGCCGTCACAAGAAAGCTATGTGGCAAAATAAAGATTTAGTAGAAATGTAAGGCATCCCCTAGAACCAGTCTGATCTGAGGCTTGGAAAAAACTGCTTTTTTTCCATTGCCACTGGTAAGAGTAACAATCACAGTTACTTCAGTGCATTGGGTAAAAGCTGATATAACATCTCTGTTCCTCTAAAGCAGACTTAATACAAAGCGGATACTCAATAGGAATAAAATTATTATCTCTTCTAAATCAAGGGTCACTCACCACCATTAATGTAGATCATAGAATCCTTACAGTTGGAAGGAACCTCTGAAGGCTGAATAGTCCAACTCCCCTGCAATGCACAGGGACATCCACAGCTTCATCAGGTTGCCCAGGGCCTGAACCAGCCATGGACGGGGTATCCGCAACATACATCATGGGGCAACCTGTGCCAGTGCCTCACCACCATCACTGTAAAAGACTTATTCCTTATATCTAACCTAATCTCCCCTCTCTGAGCTTGAAGCCATTTCCCCTTGTTTTATCACCACAGACCCTGCTAAAGTCTCTGTCCCCATCCTTCCTGCACCTCCCTTTTAGATAATGAATTCACAGGGTCACCTCACAGCGTTCTCTTCTCCAGGCTGCACAGCCCCAGTAGATCCACCAGCAATACTGCAACCAAGGGAGATATTTCACAGGCAAACCAAATTCTGAGTCAGAGAGAAAAGAGGAGTCTTCCCGTGCACCAAACACTGAGCCCCTTTCACAATAATTTTAACCAGTGTCTATACTTTGGTTTTAAAAAAGTCAGGCTTTCTGTTTTTTTACTGCTCATTATTTCCTTACCAAGTTAATCACTAAGATAAATTTGTGGGAAAAGATCAGGTCTCTTTCAAACAAAGAACTTAGAAGATTTGTTAGATTTACAGTTTGTTTTTAAATAGGAATAAATTTAAGTTTAGGGAGATAATGATTTAACCTACACCCAGGATTTAAATTGAACAGAATTATCTAAAAATCTCTCTCAATGTTTTTGCAGGATTTTTTGTTTCTTTGGTTTTTTGTTTTTTTTTTTTGTTCTTGCTTTTTTGTTTGTTTTTGTTTTTTTAATGAAACGAATTTCTGAATTTTGGAACAAAGTAAAGCAATAGCAGTAATTTTTGCAAATGGATCTGGAATTGGGACAGCTAATGTTTCTCCTTGAATTTCATTTCTATAAAAAATAAAGTGAAAAAATAACAATTTTGAATAATTTTAGGAGTGTGTGCTATTTGCACCTAGTTCTGAAACAAGATTAGGTTTATCCTGCAAAAACAGCAAGCAAATCAGAAAACCAAAAGGAAGCAGCATGTTTCCTCTGAAAGGTCTTACAAGTCAAGATGTTTTTTCTTAATGAAAAAATGTTTGAATAGAAAACATTTCTTTCTGCCTGAGATTTCCCCCCCTCTACAAATAGCATACAGTTGAAGTTTATCTCTTTTCTTATGTTATTGGTGAATGAAAAGACAACGTGAATTTTTTCAAAGAGTAGACTGGCAAAATCCTCAACAAGTCCATTACCAGCCTAAAACAAAATTGGAAGAGTTGATTACAGCAATTTTTCATTTTGGGTACACTGGCTATTTAGTACATAACACACAGCTGCTAAACTCTAATAGATATATAGTGCATGGTCTTCTGCTAGATACCTTCAACTCTTCGAAACAGTAACTACTTCATAGATTGAGTCGTTGCTGATTATTTGTTTGAAATCTTCCTTCCACACTGCAGTTCCAAATCCTGAGAAATATTATTTCAGAATGATCCAATTGCCTTTTTTTTTTTTTTTTTTTTTAAGCAGCCTCACTACTCCCAAGAAAATCCTAGAACAGCAAGGAACTATACCAGATACTCTAAAAACAAAAAGATGTATTTGAACTAAAACCACATAGATGAAGGGAACTACATCACAACCATTGGATCGACTGAGTTTCCAAGGAAGGCTGCAAAATGAGCCTCAACTCGCCTGATCTCAATTCTGGTTATCACCATTCTAAAAGCTCACAGGACTTGTTACCAGAAAAATCTTACCACACATTTCTAAAACCTTGAAACAAACTTCAGGAGACAGGGCAGTAACTATGAAGAGGGGAAAACAAGACAGGAAAATAAGGGCTGAGGGACAGACACATGGTGAAAAGTAAAAAAAAAAAAAGTAATTAAGAATAAAAACAAAGAAACAACCCACTACAGACTAAACAACACCGGCTATGCCCTGCACACCTCCAGCAGTAAACACAAATCCTATTCAAATACATGAAATGAAGTCAACAAAAATGGTATCTCTATTTCACAACGAATCTCACAACCTAATGTGTGGGAACTTCCTCTTCATACCATCACATACAAGTGGAAGAATGCTTTGGTTTTTCCTTTTTATCCAGATAACAGGACGCTTTTTTTTTTTTTTTTTTTTTGCTACGTTATAAGAAATAAGCAAACATTCCTGCATAACAACCACAGTTAAAAATGAATTCTGAAAACACAAGCCACTGCAGAATTAAATGATTGTGCATGGATTCCAGATTGCGTTTAAATTGTAGCAACACTTCCAGCAGAAAGAAGAGGAATACGTTTGTAAATACCAATGAAGGTATTTTTTTTAGAGATGGGCTAATATACTAAATATATCTACTGTGGTTATAAGCCTGCACGAAAAATTCTACAGAAGACAAAAAAAACATCACGTTTTTAAGTTTCCTAGTGGGCACTACTAATCACAATTAGGCTTTTTAAAGTAGCATGGAAAAAGATAATGCCAGAGGCTATAAGAGGTCTCCAGTACAGGAGAAGAGATTTTTTGTTTGTTTTGTTAAAAAGTCTTGTGTTAGAACTGGAAGTCACTATTAGGATTAATAGTACTAATCAGGAACTTTATGCATAAGCAAGTACTCCCAAACTGGAAAACCTCAAGGTATTTTTGGAGGGAAGGAGAAAAGGGAAACTAAGCACACAGGTTAATGCAAACATAGGTATATTTCTTAACCCACCTGCTATTAGGTCATCAAGAGTGTCGGTAAGCGTCTGTGCTGGAGTGGCAACCATTAATCCGTCTGGTTCTTGAACTAACAGTCCCTGCCCAGCAATTGGCTGCTGCTGTCCTACATTCTGCTGATTACCTATTGCTTTCTGAAGTTCAAGAGACTCTGTCCCATTATAACCTAAATTACCAGAAAAATTACAATGCGATGCTGGCAAAGGCTGGATAGGGACAAATTCTATTTGTTCAGCAGGTGGTGGAGAATGTTGTTGCTCATCATCTTTTGACAAGATTGTGTCAACCTGAGGTAACTCTGAAAAGTTATCCTCTGGCAGACCCTTATCAGCTTCCACTTCTGGGAAGACCCCGGTAAGTGGGCATTGCTGCTGTAGGGGAAGTGGTGTGTCTGTCTGACCTTTGGTCTCCAAATATTCTTTGGTAAACTGCTGTTGTGTTTTCATCTGCAACTGCCTTTCCACCTTCTGTAGCTCCTTCAATATTTTCTTCTTCTTCTGTACTTGTTCTTCTCTGTTCTTTTTAAGTTCTTCAATCTTATCTTTATTTAAAGGTTCACCTTGAATTAATTCCAATGACTTAAGTTGTGCTTTTTCAATAGCACTAATTCTCTGTCCAAGTTCATTCAGCTTGCCTTCAGTCTCTTCTACTATGCATTCCAAAGGCTGGTATGGGTGAAAAGGTGGCAGTAGGTCCTTATCTGCTACCTGCAGGGAACTTGACTTCTGCTTGGATGCACCTAAGCACATGAAAAATGTTTGAAAAAATGCCATGCTGAAGATACCCCAAACCTCCCCCTTTCACCCACCAAAAAAAAATTAAAAATGTTTAAAACTAACACCACACATCCTTCAAACCATAGTAAGGTAAAACCCTATGCTCTACATTAAAACAGAAAGGACAAAGCAAAGCAAATAGCTGGAATTTTTAGTATGGATTCTAACATTCCCTTGAACACAGCTGCTTTAATCTTTAGGAATAAGGAACCTTTATGATATCTGACACACAACAGTCCATCTTGGAAGTAAAATCAGCAAGAGCGAGGCAGTTAAAAACAATCTGTTAAGTTCTCAATGTTGTTCTGAGGTGCAGAGCAAATTAAACTATTTTCTAGAAGCTAACTTCCAACAGCAGTTACAAGCAAAAGCACTCTACTTTTGAGAGAAAGTTAGCTCTACAGTAAAAGCAGTATTTTGAACTAGTTTACCAAAATGCTGTAGTGCTCCACCTTCACATTACAAACAAAATACAGCCAGTGCAAACTAAATATATGCAAATGCATTTTAAAGCTTTGGCACACCTTTTGGCATACCAAGCTCAACAGAAAATTGGCACCTTCCCTGCCTCCCTCTAACCAGTAAGAAAGGAGCAATTCTCCTCACTATTAGGGCTCAAAAACCTTCAATACAACAACATACCATGCCAGAGGACAGCTTCTATCAATGCTCACAAGGCACTGCCTCCATGCTGCACAGGCTGCTGTCACGGAAATCTCACATAGCAGCAGCCAGATCTTGCAAACAAATCTTCAGTGCTTACATTTTAATTAATTTACATTCAGCTAAAGATAGTTTCATTACAGATCTGAAAGACTTAGCTTGACCAAGTAACTTTCTGCAGTAACACTCATTATCTATACCTAAAACATAATATATGCTGCTTTAAAAAGCAAACATCTTGAACATTTACAAAGCAGACTCACACATCTCAGCATGAAGGGAACTACCTAAGAAAGAAGATACCTAAAAATTATACAGTAAAGTGGAAGTCTGGATCCAAGAACTAAGTTCCACAAGCTTTGGAAGGATTAAATTCCCTGAAACACCAATTTATTTTTCTCTGGATCTTCTTTCACCAAAAATTTAATATACAACTGATTCCATTTTACACTGCTCTGAAAAAAGAAGCCACATACACTGCACTTTTTTTCTCTAATTAATTGAATAAACAAACAAGTGTGAGGATTTTGTTATAAAGAGAAAGAAAAAGTAATAAAATAGAGTTGAACCAATTCTATGCTGAATACTTTCACCAAAGAGAATCTCTGAAGTGAAAGCAACACCTCACTCTATCTAACCTCAGCATACCAAAACCTAATACCAGAATACTAGGTACACTGAGACAGATCCCCTCACTGAACATATTCTCCCATCTAGTTACTCTCCGTCACTGCCATGTACTGAAAGATCAGTACTTCCAGCTAAACACACATTCCAAACTTTTCTGCTGCTTTGTCTCTGAATCCTAAATTCCAAGAGAATCTCTCTGGAGAGAATAAAGAAAGTTCAACAATAACTGACTTGGTGGACTAACTGGTGGATACTCAGCTCAAGACTATTGTAAGCTTTTGGCTCTTTGGCTCTGTAGCACTTGTAGCTTTTCACAGTTATCTTTTTGTTTTAAAAGCTGAGATTTAATTCAAAAAGATAAAATATAATTTGAGACCACCATCAGAAACATCTAACTCACTAAAATTATGTAAAATGTTTTTCTACATTTGCGTTAGATTATAATAAAAGAAGGAGTTAGTTGGTGCTTTGAAACTTAAGCTGTTCTACCACATGTTCTCTTAATTAGCAAAAACAATTTAGTAAGTGTGACTTAAGATGCAGCTGAGAAGGGAATGCTTCACACTGCTCTTCTTACAGTCGTCCTAAGATTACTCTATGTACCATCTTCATCAGAACACAAAGCATTCCCATGACTTCTGAGAGTTCTGGACAGCCTCCTTCACTCCACAGGAAGGAAAAGCTGCAGTTCAAAGAGCCCCCAGATTATGAAGTATCAATACTATCCCACTCAACTCATTCCCACCCAAGTAGAAAAACAAGCCTTGTTGTCATAGGAAAATCTTAACATTAAAAAAAATTAAAAAAAAAAAAAAAATCAAGAGAAACCGAAGAGCCAAAGCCGGACTACATAAAGATTGGGCGTTTCCAGTCTCTGTTGAACAAGAGACACAGAGCTGGTCTCACGAGAAGCCAACTATCCTAACAATGTCGCAGATCTGGAACAGGCACTGACAGTTCAGACAGCTTTTGAGAACAGAATTTAGAAAAACAGGACAGCCTACAGCATAGTGCTGGGCAGACTGCACACAGATATGGACACAATGCAAGTGGACATCTAGGCTCTTCAGTTCCAAAAAAGGTGCAGATATGTACTTTAATCAGCTTCCAATTAGTCAATGGGGCTGCCTTATGGGTTCCAAATCACCATTTCTATACCAGAAAATGCTTGCCAGCTATAATCTTGGGAATAAAGGAACAGCGTGAGGAATTGGAAAAAAGATTTGCTGAACTTGACATTCTCATCATAACAGCCTGTTCAAGCCAGAGCTGGAGAGGATGCTATTGGTAGCTTTGAAAGTGTAAGCACTGGAGAATACTAGAAGTATTGAAAGGCAGTGATTTCCTGGTTTTACTCAAATCTCTTCTACGTACTCTTCGCATCCTGAAAAACACTGTGCCCATTTTAGTATATACTTTTGAACAAGACACTATTTTATACCCTTGCTTTTGAAATACTTAAACACAGGTAGGAATTAAAAATCCAGTCAGGCCAGGCCATAATTACTTCAACTTACATATATAAAATAGATATATAAACATCTAATATAAAAATATATACAATATATAAATATATATGTATATTAGTGTAATATAAATCTATAAAACCAACCTAATGCAAGACTAAACCGAGGAATACTAAGCAGCCCATCTGGTTTCCACATCAATTATTTTGACTTCTTCTGGAAGACCCCTTTGGTACAAAATGAATACAGTGAAAGCCCAGATGCAGCTGTACAACCACCACCAGATATCAGGCAATCAAATTTATGGGAAAGAGAATCATTCATCTGACAGAAGATCCAAAGTGGTTATGGGCACATGCAACAGAGGAAGGAAACAGTCCCTCCCTAATAATCTACTAACACAACATCTCTCCATAGGGCTGATACCAGTGAACAAGCCAGATATTGTATCTCCTTCCTAGTGCTCAAGATTCTCTAGGAACTCTTCTAGTCCTGCCACCTAGTCTACATGATGGCTTACTTTTCCAAGAAAGTAATTGATTTGTCCTTTCACAGGTAATTAGCACAAGAAAAGTCCTATCTGTCCAGAATGAACCTACACAGAACCACTGACCTCTAATCAGTCTGTTATTAGCTGTGCCATCTAGACTTGCTACCCCCCTTGTCAGTTACAGTAATAGCACAGGCAGACACTTCTGTCTTCTGCAAGTTAAAGGATGTGTCCAGGACACAAGGCAGACATACAGCTCTCTCACACAAGCAAAGGCTAGTTTCTACACTAAAAGCACAGCTGATAAACTGGTAAAGACAGACACACTGAAAAAGCATTTCTAAGCAAGCAACGAAAATTGAAGAAAACCAGTACTTGATCTTTAAACTGTTTCCAGAAAAACATGAAGAGCAAAAGTTTGTTTTTATAATCCACTATGCTCTTCAGGAAGTTTTTGTCAATGCAATCGCTAATTACTCCTGCATTTCACCTTAGTGGTTTTCATCTTGGCCACCACCAGCAATAGTTTCACTCTGCTTTACTTTTTACTACATGAAATTCTGGGGTTTGTTGACAGATCCCTCATTTCAAGAGTTGTAAATGAAAACAAGTAGATCAAAACACAACAGTTAAATTCCAAACGATTTTCCTGACATAATAAAAGTGACAAGAAAAAAAATTCAACTGTGATGCACATTCAAACACACTTTCTTCACTGAAGCCAATATCTAGTACACAAATCTGTATTGATCTTCCTGATAGTATAACCTAGAACTAAAAAAAAAAAAAAATTGTCTACTGTTATTCTTGCGCTTCAGCATGGAAAAAAAGGAGTGTTCAGGCCTTGTTTGTTTTTAAACTGAATTTTAGAATTAGACTTGTAGTCAGTTTCAACAGGAATAGAATGACCTCAGTATTGAATCTGCAAGAATATTCTGCATTTAACTACAGGAATTCATACAATTCATAGGAAAAAAAACCTCAGTTCCAAGACCACAGAGAAATAAGCAGCCAACCCACATACACAAAATAAAATATTATGTAACTGAGAAAGGAAAGATTTGATTCTTCTACAAGAACAGGATGATTCAAGGAGTGCTGAGCGTTCAAGCGAGTTTCTATTCCACTACATTCCTCTTGTAAACCATGTGGCATTTTTGCCTGTCACTCCTGCAGCTGTTTCTATAGGAAACTTTCGGGGATGAGGTGCAATGATTACATGGTTGAAACCAAACCATAATCTAATCAACTTCAACTCAACTTTTGGCTTTGTAAGTTTTGGTTATATTCCAACCTTAGTCTTCTTGTCTTCTTCCAAAGGTCGTGATGGTTGTTTTGTTTGTTTGATTTGTAGGGTTTTTTTGTTGTTGTTTTTGTGTTGCTTTTTTTTTGTTTGTTTGTTTATGGGCTTGATGAAATCTAAATGGAAAATTAATACAACGCAATTAAACTAGCAGGTGGTAGGCAGGCAACTGAAGCTTCCAAGGAACAGAATTTCACAAACATTTGTAAAAATATTTTTAATAAACGTGTGATCATGGGGACATCTGCCTGATTTCTACCATCTGCCTGCACTGCTAACGTCATATGAAAGAGTATCAAGTACATAAGTCAACTAAAAATAGTCGTGAAGTTAGCAAGCAGTATTTCCTCCTTCTTTTACTTTCAGGAAGGCATTCTGCCTATACAGAATAATCCACCTCTATGGGCACACTGTTCTTTAGGATCTTTCAATAACTCACACAATGCATGAGTTCAGTATATAACTCAGAATTAAGCAGAGAAGTCATATATTTGAGTGAAAACATTCAATGATTTCAGAAGTAAGACGATTTCATTTAATTTTCTTCTCCAAGATATTAGATTGTTAGTAAGATTCAGCATGAGGATACAGGGAATAAAAAGCTTAAAAATTCCCAACCTATTCAACTTTTAGAGTGTTCTGACCTCCTTCTCAGGGACAAAGGGCAGATGTGGACAGCTTTCCTGCAAATAACAAGCCTGTAAACTCTGGTGAATTCTTGATAAATATGTAAGCAAACCCTCCAAATAAGAAATGCTGCAAATTGCTCTCTACTTAAAAACAACAGTGGAGAAACTGAATGTCAGCATGTTGATGCCTTTTGAATCCTCATTTATGGCCAATTAGTTATTTTGAAACTAGAATTTCACATTAGCTATGAAATACAAGAAACCTGGGGAGAAAAAAAACAACAATTAAGACCACTGACAGCTCTGTCTTCCAAAAATAAATAAATAAATAAAATCAACACATTTAAAAATGTCTTGCTTCAGCTCAAATATTTTAACGAAGAAAACAATAGCACTGCTCTGCATGGAGTCCCTAAGCATCCCTTTATTTCAGTGCATTGCTTTTCAACGATGTTCTAAAAACACATTGAGGGTGCAAGGCACAACACTCATCAAGCACGTTCTATGAAAGACGAAGGCAGGGCACTGCAGAACCCTAACAGTTGCTGGGAGCTTTGGGTCCCATTCTTTAACAGGAGCTTGCATTTACAAGCTATGCAAAACTATCGTGGCAATAATATTACAGAGACTATTCTCTTAGGGAAATGTAATAGCATTCTTTTCAAGGATTTTGTACACTGGAATGGCCCACAATTTGAGCTAAACAAGAAAACTTCAAAGGTGCACCCAAAATTCCAAACCCAGACTGAAGACATTCACAGCTTTCAGTAAGTGGGCTTAGCAGCTCACACAGCCACATGAAAATGACACACACTATTTCTGAGCATCACAGTATGTTTGTAAGGGACTGAGTGTGAAGAGCAACCTTTCCTAACAGGAAAAGAATTAAGCCAGTGAGGATCAGACAGTGCCAGGTGGAACAGTTCATCAAGGGTTCTTTCGTCACCCACTCTACTCCACTTGCCTTGCAGGTGGCCAACCTGCCCAGTGCCAGAGCTGGAGAGCAGGAGGGAGGAAGCATTCGGTGGCTGCAGAGCGGCTGGCGCTAGGCACAGAGATCCACTCCTGGGAGCTGCGCTGCTGCCCTGCACTGCGCCCCCAGCCTGTCAGAGCTGCAAGCAGCAGAAGAGATCTGCCATTCCGTCATTACAGAAATACTGCACTCCTTTCTAGTGGGAATGCTATCCTTGTGGAGCTGCATCAAAATTACTGCTTTCTGCTGAGCAATTCAGACTGCATTCAAGAGAGGACAACAACAGATAGACACAAGGCAAGCAAAACTACACCACAATTTCCCTCTCACATGGACATGCTCACCACATACTAGAAGCATGCTAACAGCAACCTTTCCATATTACATGAGTCAAGTTCTCCTCAGTACCATGAAATAAAATCCTGCTGCTGCTTTGTTTGACTTCCTCATCAATACCAGGTTACCACCTTTGCATATTACCCTCTCTAGAAATCATTTATTTTCAGTTGCTAAACATTGAAATCAAATCATTTGCCAGAACACTCCATGGCAATTATTCCATAAGCCTTCTCACTAGAGCAAGGATAACACTGTCAATCAAAATTAAACCATAACTTCTTGGAAAGCCTCACAGCATATTTAACCCGTAATGATAATACAAAAGTGTATTCTAGTTTTACACATGACTTCCCAAGAACTCTTTAGGAAATGAGTTGTTCCTACTACATTTTTTTGTGAAACTAATCTAAACACCTAAAAAAGACCAAACTGAAGTTAAAAAACTAGGTGTTCCTCTCCTTCCTCCACAGAGGCAAGTCTACAGAAAAAACTTAGGAGACTCTGCAGGCAAGGAATTTGTCTTCTCCAAAATAAGTAACTGTTACATGAGAACTTGTATTTTTTTTCCCCGTGGAAGTAGTGAAAATCTTTTATTTACACCCTCTTTTATCTTTCATCTCCCAAGTCTAACAGTGAAGTCTAATAAAACCATGAGTGTGTCCGAAGACAAGAGCAAAAATACCAAGTTCTCAATTACAGTTAGAATAACAAAGGGAAAATGACCACACAGCATTCAACGCAGAAATACTGACATTTCCCTAAAGATTTTAGGGGCACAATAACTTCAGACACAGAGCTCTTAATTAGACCAATGGCACATTTCAAATCTCTGTATCTCTTGTAACTCATCACAGACTAGTTTGGCTGACACACAAAGCACATACTGAAATACTGACAACTATTAGATCTCTTGGTAACAGTTCCAGCAAGATAGTACTGCTAAAAACATGCCTAAAATATGAATTGACATCTCTTGTAAGTTTATTCTTTTTTAAATGAGTTCTACTTCTTAAGCTACATGAACTATCTGCATCTCAATCTGATTAAATAACAGACTTGAAATTTATAACTTCAGTCTTCTGACACAATCAACTGCTCTCTCTTTGACTCTGATGCATCATAAGCTGCATTCCCAGAACACTAGCCTTCTTAGTAGTACTAAAAATTAATTAATTTTAAGGGCACATGTAAGCACGTAGTTTTTGCTGCATTATTTAAAACAGAACTGGAACATTCTTACATTCTTTTAGGCCAAAATAGCAGTATTGCACATCCTACACAGTGACTGTATTTACACACACACAGTTACACACACAGCATAAATGCATAGAGAAAATCAAGGTTATACACTGAAACATTAGGTACACTTTCTTTTTTCCCCCCCGCTAGTCACTTGTGCCCCTGGCATTGTTATTTGCTTGTTTTAGGAAATCCTTGAACACTTTCAGAATAAACAAATTAAATAAAGCTATCTAAGAGCTTTGACTGCTGTAGCATTTAATTTCCTCAAACTCCAAACCAGAATTCAGAAACTAAATCACTCAAAGTTGTAACTTTCCACTTAACAATGTGCTTCACTTTCTGAGCTTGCTTAGAAGCAAAGATTTATAACACAATCCGTAACTGGATGGCACAGCTTTGCCATTTAATGACTGCAAATAAGTTTTAACCAGTAAGTTAAAGCACATTCAAAGCAACAGCCCTAATTACTTAGAAGAGTACTATTATAATAATAAGAAAACTCGTCCTCTGGGAAGTAGATCTGCATTGCTATTTTACAGTGCCAACATGTTTGCACTACTATTTTAAAAACAGGAATAAGTTAATATATCAAGTTCATGGATAATAGTAACTATTCTAAATGATCAATATTCAAAGCATACCTAGAGTTTACCAGTCTGGACTACAGAAATCATCTTCCAAAAAAATGAGAATAAGCATGCCCAGTAGCCAGTGCTATCATATGATAGTGTAACAAGAAAATTAGCAACAACTACACACTACATAAAATACTTTTATATTCAATCATACAGACTCAGGTATTATTACAGGTGTTCAGGAATTGCTGGAGCAGACTATGATACGCATAAGCACTCAGATAACATCCCCTAGCTTAACACTTTCCAAACTGCATGTATTTTCTGAAGGGCTGCATACTAACCTTTCACCACTCCCACAAGAGGTGGAGAGTTCTCTTGAGGGGTTCTGTCAGGTTCCTGGGGAGGTACAACCATAGCAAGCGCATGCACCGGAACACGTGGAACCTTAAAATAAAACCACACAGTCAAATTAAAAAGCTCCTCAACTGACACAATCATGAAGCAGTAACACAAAGGTAGTTTTCTACAGCAGACTTCCATTCTACTGTTCCTGAAACATCTATGCCCTGTTATTTCTTGGTGTAATCACTCCAAACCTAATCTAACTGACATGATATTCACAATAGCTGTATGACGCTTTACTAAAGCCCTGGATGGTATAGGCTGGAAAACTTGTTAACATTTTTAGCTTTTTATTCAGCTAACTGCATTGGAAAGTACCTCTCAAACAACATGGTGAGCAATAAATTTACACAGTACAGTCTCTTTCTTATAACAACCAGAACCAGCAGGAAAACTTAAGATGCATTTTCATAGTGGTTCAGAACTGTAAAACAAAATACTTAGCAAATGCAAAAAAGCAATACACTTTTGAGATTAGGTTTGGGACTAGCCTGCTTAAGGATGAGAATACAAGGCAGTTCATGCACTGCAGACAATTCCGATCAACTTTCTCACGCTGCTACTTTCAAACATACATTCTTTTCCTCCTCCAAAGGAAACTTTTATTTGAAACAGTCATTGTGGTGTTTAAAATACCTGAGTCTGATCCTGAGATGGAGGTGTGAGCTGAGACAAGTCTGCTGAAGGAACTGGCAAAACATTGTTTGGGTAATCCAGCAAGTAAGAAACAACATTTGTATGTCCTCCTTTGGCAGCTTCAATGAGCATTGTTGAACCATCCTGAATCAAGAAATTGGAAATAAGTCAGAAGATGGATTCTGCTCTATGGCATGCAAAACATGAATTAGTCCATTTAAAATTGCACATTTTTTAATACACTAAATCAACCACGTGGTTGTTTTAGTACATGAAGTACCCAAAATAAACAAGCACTTTCAAGTGAATACCTTGAGTCGATGAGTAGGATCTGCGCCATGAGCCAGAAGGAGCTCAACAACTGCCAAGTGGCCTCCTGCACATGCCAGGGACACCACTGTGTGGTCATTATTAGCTGTAGCCCTATTGACATTGGCACCTGCAGAGAGAAAAAAAAATCCAAGAATTAAACACAAGGATATTTTTACTAAAATATCAACAGGTGCTGGAATATTTTATGGAATAAGGACAACATTTTTCTTCCAATAATCTAAATTCATACATAATTCTGGGGTAAAAGCAAGAGATTTTAAATACACTATTGGCTTGCATACAGAACTGTCACTATCTCAACAACATAGAAATGACACAGTAATAGTGGGCCTCATAAGTCATAAGAGAAGGTGCACTAAAAGGCACTCACTCTAACCTCTTATCAGTACTACTGCATGGTGTTTTTTCTGTTGTTCCAGGCAGACCCTTGAGGGTGATGGTTTGATTTTTTTCCGGGGGAGTGTGAGTATTCTTTACTTTGGCTTTTTTTGTGAACCTGAATATATTTGCCATACTCCAAAACTACTTCTTGATCTTTACAAAAGAGTTGGGAAAAAAAAAAAAAAAACAGCAAAATATTCTGTGCTTTGTTTTTATCATATACAAAATGAAATACAGAAAATCCCTAACAGCCTAACAAGGGCTCATATATACATAAGACTAACCTACACAATGACAAATGCTGAATTATCTGTCATTTTATATTTTAAGTTTTAATACCAATTTTTAAAATATTTTACCTTTGCTAATAAGGAATTGCACAGTGCATAAATGACCAGCTCGTGCAGCCTTCATTAGTGGGGTTCTCCCCCCTTCAGATTCATGTTCCTGTTGTAAGAGAAATAACAGTGTTGTGTAAATGGGTAAAATCTCTAACGTTTCAGTTCACGAACGACCTTGTGATGGGACCGGAACCATCAGTCTCTGAAGATCCACCCATCTTCTTAACTGACTGGAATTAATTTTCCTTATACCTTAACTACTGACGCACACTGCCAAAAGGCATAAGGACTGCATCTCTACTGTTAGTCACATAAGTAAGTTCCCCTGTATATATGTGTTTTTATTTTGGCATTTGAACACATAACACACTTGAGAACAATAACATCTCATTTCTTCCTCAGAGATGAGCAAACACTTATCAGCAAACACTGCAAAGTACACAAGTAACCATCACGTAGCAGTTCTGAGAACTAATGCAGCAGATGAGATTTCAGAATTGAAATAACGTCCAAACTGCAGAAAACCTTTTTATGACACACGGAACATGATCAGCAATAAAAGTTAGACAACTGCCTCTATTGCTTTTCTTTGATGGATCCTTCATTTCAGGTCATAAAGTCTCTGAATAAAAGGGCTTGAAAAGAAAACTCAAGAGTGACAAAAGGATGACTTCAGCTTCGCAGATGGCACAAAATAACAAAGGACAGACCAATAACAACAATTTTCTGATTTAAAAAGCTTCTGACAATGGAAAGATGTGGTTCAAGACAGCTGTATTAGAGAAATTAGAGTCAGAAAATCTACCTGTTAGGTGGACATGATCAATACTACAAAGAATGCTGACTAACACATATTAACTATTCCACTGCAACAAAGTAAGAGAATACTGTCTTCTCTGAGTCTGAATTTGCACTCTTCTTCATTCAGTCTGGTTGATAATACAACAAAAACAATAGAAAACTTGGGGTTTTATGTTGTTGTCTTTTTTAATTTAAAACCAAGAAGCCAAACTCTAAACACATAATTTAAACCTAGAATAGCACACACATCCAAGTGTGAAAGTTAACATTTGGTACTGACAGGGAGTTATATTGCTATTTACAAATATAAAAGCAGAATATCCTACAGAATAAAATTGCCAGAAAAACAACTAATCAGTAAGACTTCTGAATGCAGAATAACAGAACACAATGCCACTGAAAAAAATGGCAGTGAAAATGACATGAAAGCAATTTTCTTGAATTTCAGTCAACACATCCAGTACAGCTACTGATGGGCCTGGTGACAGCTGGTCAAAAGGGAATTAATAGAAAATGACACAATTGCCACCAGCAATTCATATTTGACGAAAAACCACTGCATCCTACCCTGAGAAAACTTATGCATGAAAGCTTTAAAAATTAATAATGTTGTGGAAATCGTCAAAGTTATAAATGTCATAAGACTGAAGGACTGAATTATTGCCAATTCCTGGGGTTCCTTAACAATATGGATGCTGATTATGAAAACGTCATTTACTTTTCTGAAGTAAGGTGGCTTAAGTCAGGGTAAAAAGCTAAAAAAAGATTTTACGCTTTGTGAAATTAAATCAATGGAATCAAAAGGAAAATTTGTGCCAGATCCTGGAAGATGAAGAATGGCTCACAGATTTAGCATTTTTGGTGGATTTGACTGCTCACTTAAATGAATTAAACATGTGTCCTCAAGGTGATGTCTTTCTTGCAGTGAAGGGCCCAAAAATGAACACAGTACTCGAGGTGTGGCCTCACTATTGCTGAACACAGAGGGATGATCACCTCCCTGCTCCTGCTGGCCACACTATTTCTAATGCAGGCCAGGATGGCATTGGCCCTCTTGGCCACCTGGGCACACTGTCGGCTCCTGTTCAGCTGAGCATCAACCAACACCCCAGGTCCTTCTCTTCTTCACACTCATCCAGCCACTCATCCCCAAGCCTATAGTGCTGCATGGGGTTGTTGTGGCCAAAGTGCAGGACCCGGCACTCGGCCTTGTTCAACCTCATCCCATTCACCTCAGCCCAGCAGTCCAGCCTGTCTAAACCCCTCTGAAGGGCCGCCCTACCCTCAGGCAGATCGACACCACCTCCCAGCTTGGTGCCATCTGCAAACTTACTGAGGGTGCACTCAATGCCCTCATCTAGATCATCAATAAAGATATTAAACAGGATGGGCTCCAGTACCGACCCCTGGGGGACACCACTTGAAACGGGTCATCAGCTGGACTTAGCTCCATTAACCATTACCTGCTGGGCACAGCCCTCCATCCAGTTCCTTACCCAAAGAAGGGTAGACCTGTCCAGGCCAGTTTCCCCAGGAGAATACTGTGATCAAAGGCTTTGCTGAAGTGCACTACATCAACAGCCTTTTCCTCATCTATCAGGCTGGTCACCCAGTCGTAGAAAGAGATGAGGTTGGTCAGGCACGACCTGCCTTTCATGAACCCGTGCTGGCTGGGATCTTGGATGCCACACACGTGTGATCTCACCCGAGATGATTTGCTCCATAATTTTCCCTGGTACCGAGGTCAGGCTGACAGGCCTGTAGTTCCCCAGATTCTCTTCATGGCCCTTCTTGTAGAGGGGAGTCACATCAGCAAGCCCCCAATCCTCTGAGACCTCACCAGTTAACCAGGAGCGCTGGTGGATGGCAGAGAGCGGCTCAGCAATCACCCCTGCCAGCTCCCTCAGCACCCTACGATAAAGCCCGTCCGGTTCCATGGACTTGTGACAGTCTAGAAGGAGGAGGAGCTCTCTAACCGCCTCCATCTGAATCATGGGGGGGGGTATTCTGCGTAGCATCCCAGACTTCCAGATCATGGCGTAAAGTGCCCTGAGGATAACTGATCTGCCTATTAAAGGCAGATGTAAAGAAGGCATTAAGGACCTCAGTCTTCTCCTTATCCTCAGTGGTCACATTCCCCGTTACATCAAGTAAAAGATGGAAATTCTCCTTGGTTCTTCTCTTACCATTGATATATTTGTAAAAGGATTTCTTATTTTCTTTTACTGCAGTGGCCAATCTGCGTTCAAGTTGGGCTTTTGTCCTCCTAACTTCATCCCTGCATACCTTAGCAACTTGCTTGTAATCACCCCAAGCAGCCTGTCCCTTCTTCCAGAGGACGCAGACTCTCTTTTTCTTCCAGAGACTCAACAATAGCTCCCGGTTCATCCACACCATCCACACTTCATCCCCTACGGCTTGCTTTACGGCACTCAGGAACAGCCTGTTCTTGTGCCTTAAGATTTCCATCTTGAGGAGCGTCTAGGCTTCCTGGACACCTTTACCCTTAAGGAGCAACTCCCAAGGGACCCGTGCTACAAGCGTCCTGAACAGGTCAAAATTCACCCTCTTGAAGTTCAAGATAACAGTTTTGCCAGTCACCCTTCTGACATCACCAAGAATAGAGAATTCTACAATTTCATGGTCATTCTGCCCAAGATGGTCCCCAACGTTCATTTCTCCTACCAGTCCTTCTCTGCTAGCAAAGAGCAGGTCTAGCAGGGCACCACCACTGGTAGGCTCTCCTACCAGCTGTATAAGGAAGCTATCTTCCACACGCTCTAGAAAATTCTTGGACTGCTTCCTCTGTGCTGTATTATATTTCCAACATATATCAGGGAAGTTGAAGTCTTCCATGAGAATGAGTGCTGGTGATTGCACGACTTCTGCAAGCTGCTCACATAATGCCTCATCCATCTCTTCATCCTGATTAGGCAGTCTATAACAGACCTCCAACAAGACATTGCCCCTACAGGCCTTCCCCCAGTCTTTATCCACAGACAATTCCTCTTCTCTTACTGCAGCCCAGGCAAGCCAAAACACTGGACCCGTATTAGAAATAGTGGCCTTGCAACAATACCAACCACTTCTCTTAACACCCTGGAATGGATCTGTCTGCAGCTGTGATTTACATGGGCTGAACCCCTGCCAGAGGCTGCATGCCAGACCCTCCACCACTACTGGTGAATCAACACACACTGGTGTGCTACTCAATCCTGTGACCTGTGGTCCAGCTATGCTGCTAGAGACAGAGACAACAGCTATTGAGAATCTCTGCCTTGACATTACCTGTGTGTTTATGTCTTCCCTGTGGTTATGCTTACTGCTCAAATATCTGTTCTTCCTGTTCTCGGCATCTTAAGAAAACTTCAGTTCCTTAGCCTTCTGCATTTCTGCACACCCTAGTGAGGTTCTTGTAATCCGCAACGGGTATCTAGACAAGCTCAGTCTTTATTCACAGAAGAGGAGGTCTGAGCATCTTTACGGCCTCCTATAGACCTACTTCAAAAGCTCCCTGGGCTTGGACACAGTACTCCCTATGGAGCCTCGTGAGAGCAGAGTAGCAGAGGACAACCAAGTTAAAGTTCTTTTTTTCTTTCATGATGTTTTGTTTTTCTTCCTTATTGAGTACTGGTGTTAAAATGGACTTTAATGCTGTAACCCATTTGAGAGCTGTAAAAGCACAGAACCATACTGAACTGTGGTCCTTCCTGGAAAATCCTCTCTGGATACATGCTCTTAGGAGCCATGGGTTGTTTGTCTGAAGCCAGCAACAGCTTCCTCCAGGAAGAAAAGGCTTTGTAAAACTTGTGAGCCAGAACAGTGTGCTGTTGTCTGGGTTGGAGAAGCTGACAGCGTGGAGAGGCTACTGAACTGCTCTGCGAGCTGTGCTGCATGTTCTGTGCTCGTAAAGCTGCAAGGCCTGGATCAACATAACTGAGATCTCATTCGGGTGCCTGCCTCTGTGTGTCTCCCTTCCTCTCTGCTGAATAAAACCCCAGGAGGGCTGTATGTAGAGAATAGGCTCCACAAGTTCTCTGGGCAGCCAGTGTTAATGCGTCACCTCCCCTGAGTAAAGAATTTCCTCCTAACATCTAACCTGAATCTTCCCTCTTTTATGCATAGTTTAAAGCCCCTCTCTCTTATCACTATTAGACCACGTTAAAAGTTTCTCTCCTGCTTATAAAATCCCCACAAGTACTAGAACGCCACAACAGGCTCCCTCTGAAGCCTTCTCTTCTCCAAGCTGAGAAGCCCAGCTGCCTCAGCCTTTCCTCATGGGAGAGGTGCTACAGCCCTCTGAGCATCCCCAGGGCCCTCCTCCAACAGCTCCATGTTTTTCCTGTGCTGGGGACCCCAGGCCTGGATGCTGTACCTCAGATGGGGCCTCATAAGGGCAGAAGACAGGAGGACAATCCCCTTTCTCACCCTGATGGCCATACCTCCTTTTGCTCAGTTGTATCAACTATGCCGCTCAGCTTAGCATTGTCAGCTGAGGGTACACTTGATCCCACTGTCTATGTCATTGATGGACCCTTGGGGGACACTACTTGTCACTGGCTTTTACTTGGGACATAGAGCTATTGACCTCAACTCTCTGGCTACAATCATCCATCAAATTTACCTTCATCTTTCAAATCCATCTCTCTCCAATTTAGCGGTAAGAAAGCAGTATAGGACCACTATCATTGACCACTTGTCAAAGATCTTGCAGACAGGCCAAGTAGACAAAATTAGTTGCCCTTCCTTTGTCCACCGATTCTGTCACTCCATTACAGAAGGTCATCAGATTGGCCAGGTATGATTTTTGGAAAAGTTGCACTGATCTGATCACCTCAGATCATCTCTTTTATGATACACATCTACAGTCCAGCCAAGCTAAAACATTTGTGTGCCCATCTGCTATAAATTTTCCAAAGTTATAAAAGAATACTATAAAACTGTCATATCAGAAGACAGAAATGCTTTTTTCACTTTTTTTAAAAAGCTAATTCTATGACTGCAAGACTACATTGAGCTCTAATAAAAGCCAATAAATTAGCATCAACTTAAACATCTAGAACAAATCAAAGTCAAAAATTAAGGCAATGCACTGTCTTTGTCTACTTGCATCCTTTCTTTCAGCTGAAATCACCAAAAATTTCAAAACTTTTTTCATGCTGCAGTAGAAACTTGGTCAAGATTAGGATTGGGAACATAAAAGTTGGCCAACAACATCCCACATCCGCTTTGCTGTATTTGTATTTTCTGCTCATACAAGGAGGAAGTGCAAACACTCATTTTGTCAGGGCAAGAACTAGCAAAGAACTTATCACCAAGGACAGTTTTCCCTGCTATCTACACTATAGCAGTCATCACAATACTCTGCATCTTTTCTTCACTGACCAACTCCTGAGTAATTCTGTATAAAAAGACCTAAGCCAGCCCTGACCAGAAAAGCAGGAGACTACATGCAGAGAATAGCTCAGTCAATCCAAACAGAAGGAAGGCTTGAGTGTAATTTTCTGTAGGTTTGGATATCATATAGGAAGAGAGGGGAACGTGAGAGAATTCCCCAAAGTAAGAGTTTACATTACTTGCACCTTTTTCACCAGAACCCCAGAAGTAGATCACGATCCAGACAGTAATAAGTATTTCCCTTCTAGACAAAAAGCAATACAATCAAAAGCATAATTATCCTATAATCAAATAATCAAAACCTAATAATTATCAATAATAACACTTTTATTCTTGACTTCAAGTCCCATTCTATTCACTTCCAAGATTAGCTACATTTTGATAGAATTTTTTATTTAATTTTATTAAACTACTCTCTTTGGGTTGCATGTATTCACTGGAATACTTCTGAGTTTGCTTCCCAATGTAATGTTATTTAAGAGATTCAGAACAAAATGACTTTTTAAGTAAAGCCCCACTGCTCTCTTCAGTTTTTTGACAAGCCTCTAGTCCACAACAGTGTCCTCCCTTAGTGAATAGTGAATTCCTAAGAGGATATTCAACAACTAATGGCTAAATTTGTTATTTTAAGCAAAATGATTTACACAAAATTAGTGATGACAGCCACCAAGTAGTGCAGTTCTCATTTATATGCCACTAATTTTCGAGATTTAACTCCTATCAAAAGACAGTACACCAGCTGCCACCAACCTAATCGCCCCAGACAACCTCCTGAAGGCACAAAGCAAACCAGTGACTTGGGCAGGTAAGAACTCAACTACGCCTCTAGTTCAAAGAAAACATCTGAAGAGGGAAAACAAACATTGCGATAAGTTTATCACAGCTATATGAGCTAATAGAGTCAACGAGATAACCTGCTACATGTACATGAAGTTTGAGTTACTTTGGATTTTTTTAAACAGGGTTTCAGAAAACCCAACAGAAGAAGAAAATGCAGCATAAAGAAGGCATTTCTAGTCTACACAGCAAGTCTTTAAGAAGAATTTAAGAAATTTAAATGCCTTAAAGCCATGCTTATCTCTTCAGCGTGTATCCTGAAGCTGCAGCTTACAAGCATCAAAGGCCAACCTCACCTGATGCTTGCCCGTCTCTATGCCCTCCAAAATAGTCTTCTTTAAGTCCTCCTGCTTGTCCTGCGGAAGGAAAAAGAAGAACTCACGGCTCTTGTTCTACAAATAAATGTCATTCTTGGTCATGAAGACCTGGAATGTGAACTTAATGGAACAGATCCACCAGCAGAATACTCTGCTTTGCTGGACAAGCACAGAGATAAATCCAAGCAAGCAGCCCTCACCAGCTGAGACTTCTACTGCAAGCCATTCATGAAGATAGCACAAAGATTATGCATAGCATCTAGTTAAACACAAAATGCCTTTTCGTTCACTACTGACAAAAGAAAGTGTTACACTGTATTTTATCCCACCCAGAAATTACAAAATACAGCATTAAAAAGGTATTAACAGGAGAAAAAAAGAAAAAGAAAAAAAAAAAAGCTTACTGACTCCTTACTGCCTTTCCCTTTATTTTAGAAGACTGAGGGCCAGGCAGAGACCTAAAATCCCTGACATTCCAATGATGGTTCAAGGATCAGTATGGAAACTCATCCCTCACTCTAACAAAAATATAGCTATTACTCTTATGGTTTCTTTCAAATCCTTGTATTGGCTATTCTTGTAGGTATTTAAATACTGCTTTACTTATACTACAGCAAACACAATGTGTCACACACATACAGGACAGTGAGTTTCTAATTAAGGAGCCACGTTAAGCGCAAGTGATGTTAACTTGTGATCAGCTGAAGGCAAAGTAACAATTCCTGCAATGACAAGAGAATCTGTAAAAATATTTCTGTTGTAGGGGAAGGGTCAAGGGGTAATTCGGCATTTTGTTTTGTTTTGCTTTGTTTTTTGCAAGTGGAGTTACAGGAGAGCCAGGTGTAGTCTTAAGAAACTCCACACAATTTATAAAAATATGCTAAAATAACAAGCATGAAAAGATTAAGCTGCCCTCAGAGCTTCTCTCCCATCTCTCAACTTCAGCATAAAAGTGCCCATATTTCTTGTAGTAGAAAGAAAATCTCCATCACTGATCAACATCACTGATCTGAGTCTCAAGTAAAGCTACAAGGCATCCAGATCAGTAAATCTGAACTCAAAACTCCTTCCTGTATTTCACAGCTCTGAAAAGCTGGGATCTTCTTCTCACAGTCCAAAAAAGAACATGTTTTGTTTCCAGCTATACTGGAAGAAGCAAAGATGCAATGACTTTGTCAAAAGCTGTCTTGTTTTCAAAATGGAGATAGAAATCTCAAGTTCACAGTGCTTAAAAGCAGGACATTACACCTCATTAAGCATCACCAAGTATTTTCCTGACCTTAACAGATCTTAGCACGGTTCCTGAGGGAACCTGCATGTCTTCCCTTCAGCTCAGAGCCTGTATAAGATACCTGCTAGTCCCCTTAGGAAAAAGTTACATCTCTCATATTAAAAACATCTCTCAGCTTTGAGATTTCAGGAATTCATGTCATACAGGCAAATAACTATTACTGTAATATTGTTTTGTTGTTGTTTTTTCCAGTGAAGCTAATATGCCACAGTATTCTAAAATAAAGTGTTTTAATTAATCATATTTCAGAGTTCTAATTTCCAAAGTTAAACTCCTAACAATCATAAAATCTCAAGTAGGCATTCTGCCCTGTCAAAAAATCTGTAGCCAAATATACTTTACATTTTGTCTGGAGGCAGAAATTCAGACTGTGACCAAAAAGTCTTTAATCCTACTGGCAATAAAGGAATCAGAATGCAACTAATATAGGGATGGAATCATAGCCTGAAGTCTTCAGATATGCCTTAGTAGAAATCACTCCTATTCTCAGGAAAAGCAAACAAATTTAAAGATGGATACATTAACATGGTGTAGCAAAATTAGTTTGGCAGGCCTACACATTTCCACAAGCCAACTTTGTTCCTTTATGGACACCCCTTTAAGAACTCCATCAGAAAAGCATCACAATAATTGGTAAGAAGTCAGTCCAGAAATGATTAGTCACGTCAAAATACCCTACGTGAGTGAGCAGCTCTGCAGAAGACAGATAAAGACAATTGGTAACATTGGTAACATCTAATACTATTTTCCATAGTTAAGTTTTAAGGGAAAATTAACCACAAACCAAAGAACATTAATCTCAGACATAACTTTTTTACTTCTTCTGCTACCTATAAAGCTGCTTTGCTTAACTAAGCTAGCATAGACCTCACAAAATCTTAATTGGTTCCTGGATTTGATCAAATTAATATTTGATACCTATGCCAGAGGATATGATCCTGGAAATCAAGAGCTTTCTGCTTTCAAGAAGCACATATGCCTTATGTCAAGACATAGCGGTAACATACTCTCAATTCAAACAGAGCTCTCCTGCTAACTAGAATCGCTTGAATTTTGGCTGCGGATTCTATTTCCAGATTGACAAAACACCACTAGAGATGAGCAACACACAGAAGTCAGTTAAAAAGCTGGGGTGCAAGACTTCAGCAAGGTTGGAAGACTTCTGTTTTCTGTGAGCACAGTAGAGGAAGCTGCATGAAAAACATGATCTGCTTTCTGCCAATGTGATCACCGCAGCCTTAAAGAGGATCCTCCTCAGGACAGCAACCCCAAAGCCTCTACCTTGAATCCCACACAGTCCTGACCTCTTAGCAACTAAGAGCAGGCTTGAGAAACTAAAACAGATTTGAGGTCTTAAAGCAGAGGTAGAGGTTCTGAACTGGGAAGAAATGGGAGAAGTGATTGTAACAGATCTTGATGGTCAGCATTTACTGTCCTTTTAATTCAAGAGGAGGGAGGAAAGAGTTAAGCAATCTTCTTTCCTCAATCTAGAACCAGAGAAAAGGTCTCAACAGTGGTGAGGAGCCTTCCTGGTGTGAAGTAACACACTGAATGCAGAAGGGTCATGAAACAAAAAATATTAACAACAAAACTCAACGTTCATATACCTCTATGGGTAAATAAAACAGGGCTAGGAAATGAGCTCAGGCCTAGGATCCACAATTTTCACACTGCTTCTTCCTTAGCAGCCGCCCTGGCACAGGTCTGGCCCTGTTCTGAATGACGGGGTGCATCAGAGACCATTTCCAATGGGCAGTTTGGATGACATGATGTCAAAGGTAGTGTCCACAGACCTCCAAGGCCTTTGTACCATGAAGAACTTCAAAACCTCACCCCACAGCCCAGGGGCATCCAGTACACACACAACCCAAAACCACACAGACATGGATGTGCAGCCCAAAGTGAAAAATCCCCAGGTCCTCTGTGACACCATGCAGATGGGTTCAATGACAGCCCTTTCTCCTAGCATTTCAACACCAGCCCTCAACCTTGCTTTATTTTACTGTACAGACATAATCAACACTTTCCTCAAAAAGGAACACAAGATCAGTATCCCAATATCCCCAGCATCTGTGATATAAACCCCAGAGAAAAAGTGGATTCCGGTAAACAATGAATTAATGAAAGCCATCTCAGGAAATACTACAGTTGCAGCATGAATAAGCAGAGAAAGAACAGCAACTGAAAATGTATTTTCACCTGCAGTATCCAAACAATAAAAATAAAGCAAAATTAATTAGACAAACTGAAGACAGAGTAACAGCAGTCCAGATCTGTGTGCAATTTCCCACTCCATGGCAGACATCCTGCAAAAACCTGGTGAAATCATGTAATCTAAGACATCACAAATAAACACTGATATCTAGAATAATCTACACTACTGCCAAGGAAGGTATTTCATATTCCAGCCACAAGGTAACACACACTTATGAAACCTATTTTGTCGATTACAAACACAACAAATTTATTCAAAAGAGTTTACAGCTTCTAAAAAAGCAAAGCAATGCATAGAATTGAAAGAAACTCGAAACATCCTCTGTAAGTATCACTGCAGTTCTTCAGTTCGAAGTATTTTTTATCTGTACCATTTAGATATGACTGCAGTTTCACCACATGGCTGTTGACACACATCTTCCCTCTCAAGATAGAACTACTGAAGCTTAACATATCTATGTTATAGACAGTAATTTGCTTTTAAGTTACTTAACACGAGAATTCAAAGAATAGGAGACTACATGGCAAGCCTTCACGTGCAAATCAACACTCCAATAATAAGCAACTATTTGGATAGGCTACAGACAATTACCACCACCAACAATTCTTACTTCCTTACTATAACTTTCTTGACAGCTTTTCATTTTGATTACAAGTAGTTAAAATGCAGTAAAAAGACCTTCTGGTTAGAAAGGCTTGAGTTTTCTCAGCAATACTAGCCACATCTACGTGCTGCATAATGCCGGTCCATATAACCCAATCACAGCAGAGGCGAGATGAAAAAATAGAATTATTTACAAGTTACAACAATTTAAGTAATATTTAAGCAGTGATTACTGCATCTTTTTAAAGCTTACGCACACTGATCTATGTTTCTTTGCTTTAAGCTTTGCAGTTGTGCTCACTGTCACGGACTACATCTTTCATTAAGAAGAACTGATGTATTCTCCTTTGGTTTTACTGTTGATTTAAAGAAAATCCATCTCGCATCTACTGAAGTGGTTACCACTTGGTAACTAACACTGAACTCAGCAAAGCACAGGAGGTATGCTAGCCTCCCCCAGCCCCAGCTTTCCCTGCACCTATCCTACTAACATATCCTTCCTCCCTGGTGGGAACAGATAATTATGAACTACAACTTTCCCGCAGATAAATTAGTAGGGCCTGAAAGAAGAGTCTTCACAAAGAAGAGCAAAACTGTTATTAAGAGTTATAGCATTCATTTATTTACATTGAACTTTGAATAATGAAAGACACTAAGACAAAACAAAGAACAACAAAAGCAGACCAACACAAAAGCAGACTGTGGAAAAAGGAGAATAGTTCCAGCTCCTGAACTCCTTTAATACACTAACGTACCATTTGCTTTTTCCTACTTAAAGTCAGAAAAACACCTGTAGCTGATGGAAATGCAGTTTTAAGCCTCATTTACAGCACAGAAAAGTGGAAACAACCACACACACACACACACAAAAAAAAAAAAAAAAAAAAAAAAAAAAGAAGAACATAGTTAATGGTTAAAAGCATCACAGAACAAAAACACTATGAAAGCAATATACAGAAAAAGATAAAAGACTCCTGGATCAAACAAAAGAGACCATACTATGCAAGTGATTTTAGAGGTGGTACTCAGTATAAATTTTGAAAGCTACGTCACAAAAAAATATATGTCAAAAAGACTTAGAAATTAACGAGAGTATTAATAGCTGCTAGTAATAAAACATTTAAATTTCACAGCCGTGAAACAAAAACTGTAAGTTTAGGAAAAGACAAGTTGCATGAGAAGCAAAGGTAATGCAGAAATGCAAGATAATACAAGGAACGTACTGAAATTAACTGTCACATATGTGACAGCTAAAATTTTTCACTTAAGAGATCAGTAGTTAATAAAAATTTCCACTTTTTAGACCAAGCAGAATATGCAGACTTCTCAAAAGTTTTCCTACCTCTTTTTACACCCATATAGGAATGTCAATTTTTTGAATCCTCTATCTGCTCTGTAAGCACACGAGCTTTGGCATAAAGTCTGAAACCAAAGATTTTTCTCCACAAGATGTAGCAGAAGCCTTACCAAATCAGCACCTGCTTGAAGCAACACATCCGCAACATCAGTATGTCCATTTTCACACGCGTAGGTCAATGCTGTATCTCCCGTTGCTGTGGTGGCATGAACATTAGCTCCTAGAAACACAATATCAATATTTTTTCCTTACTGGACATCACCTTACCAAGCATTTCAGACAAACACAAAAATCGAGACGCTATTTATCCACGACAGCAGCTACATCCCAACAGCCAACAGCTTCCACAGCCCACAGGTATCACTCTTACAGTTAAAAAATTGCTCTCACATGAAAATACTCTGAGAAGACGGGACAAGGCAAGGCTTATAACAGGCTTGACTGACAATCTAAGCACTCAAACCTTCATGCTCACTTGCTCCTAATTCTTCTCCTACAGCACTAGAAACGTCAGCTCTACCTACAAACACTGAATCCAGATGGTTGTCCAGACTGTCCATCTGACAGGTAGCTGCATGCCAAGGACAGCCACATTTAGCGCTTATTCAGTGAAATACATTTATGGTACATGATTGCATATTTCTACAAATTTCATTCTTTCCCTGCTCTTTAAAATAATTTTCTTTAAAACTATCTTAGTGAAATAATTAGATTAGCTTCACATACTTATCAGCTACTTGAAAATTATGCACTGTTCTTCTAAAAAAGTGAATGCTATTACCCAATTTCTTATTTTCAGTGTGAGAGGTGTTTAGAAACCAACTGATGCCGAAACAAAGCTTTTCTAACTTCTACACTATCAGTGTAAGTGCAGTGTAAGCAGAGCTTCAAGCGAACTAGCAACTGGCATCACATGCTGGTATCACTGCACAGAGACACAGTTGCAATTTACTGCCCTTTGGTGAGCATTACTTTTTAGAATTACAAATCCAACAAATTTTATGCATATACTTAGAAAAGAGCAATCAAATAAAGTATTTGCCATTACAAGGAAGATTTCCAATATACAGCTCCCTTTACTTTTTAATTATTGTACTTTAGCTTCTATCAGCTTTAAACTGATATCATCATTATGCCCTATAAAAGTCACGTTACATTTTAATTTTATAATTCTTTAAAATTAAGAAGTTTAGCACCTTCCAGAAATTTTCCTTCTGTGCCTTTTACCAAAGTGCAATTTCAAATGCACTGCTAATTCAGACAGATTATTTGTATGTAGATAGTTTCGCTCAGTCAACACAGCAGTCCCATATAAAAACAAGCATTATTCATATTAAAATTTTACCCTAAATGCTGAAAACAATTTTTCTAATGAGCACTGGTATTTCTTAGAGATGCAATATTAACCAGTATTCCATAAGGCATGTTCCTCTTAACAGTATCAGACAATATTAAGGCAGAAGATATCATTGAGTAGAACCATTTGAGTTTGGAAAGGACCCTCAAAGGCCATCTGGTTCAACTCCTCAGCAGTGAACAGCTTGACCACAAATGTCTCCAAGGACAGAGCATCCACCACGTCTCTGGGCAACGTGTTCAGGTGCTTCACAACTCTTACTGTAAAAACTTTTTTTTTATTTTTAATAAATACCCAGTCTAAATCTCCCTTCTTCTAGTTTGAAACCATTTCCTCTTGTCCTCCTGCAACAGACCCTACTAAGGAGTCCAAAAGGCCACACTCAGATCTCCCAGAGCCCTCTTCTCTTTCCAGACCAAGCAGCCCCAACTCTCATCTGTCCTCACAGGGGAAATTGCATTGTTTGTTCTTTTAAATATCTGCGGATAGTTACATTAACCGCCATCAAGCCTAGGTATCTTCTAAATTATATAGAACATCTATTCCACGATGTTTGTGGCTAAGGATCTGTACTGTACACATACCTGCTGCCAACAAGTATTTCACCAGTTCAAGATGACCCTCTTGAGCAGCTTCCATCAAAGGTGTTGAGCAACCAAGTTCTATATCAGCTCCTGCCTTAATGAGGAAGTCAGCTACTTCAGAAAACCCACCACAACATGCCAGAGTAAGAGCTGTCTCTTGTGTTTCTTCAGTCTGCGCATTTATATTTGCCCCTGGGAAACAAAACAGCTGTTATTCTAGCTGAACAGAGACAGCATAGAAAGGTGAATGCTCATTACCTCTGCAGCTTAGGTGTTCTAGCTTTACTCTACAGTTACAGCAACAAGCAGTGATAACCACATACTAGGTAAGGAATTTGTGCACACTACTTGACAGGGAACAGTTAGTACCACATGTTCCGTAATGAATGTTAAAGAAACAGTGCTCTCACCTTGTGCCAGTAACAACGCCACCATCTCCTCATGGCCTTCACGTGCAGCTTCCATTAAAGGAGTATAGCCTTCATCATTCACTTCCTCCAGGTTAGCTCCCCTTTCTATAAGAAGAGCTGCTAACTCCACATGTCCACCACAAGCAGCCAGGGTGAGGGGAGATTCAAATGAATCTGCAGGCATATTCACTTGAGCACCACTGTCTAAAAGTAACCGTGCTACTTCCACATGTCCATCCTACAAAACAGAGATGAAAATCAGAAACTAGCAAAGCCATTTAATACAGTAATTGTAACTACCATTGCATTAGGTCTGAAAATGATTGAAGAGTATTATTTATGATGGTGCAGTTTATGACAACTATTATAACATTTGGATTAAACTGACATTTAGATTTGCACCTATACTTATTTTACATTTAAATGGACAACAAAAGAGAGCTAGATTTTTTTTTCTCCTCCTTTTTTTCTTGGGAAGAGATGAGAAAGAGTTGTGAGGTAAGACATTCTCAAATACCCATAAAAATATCCATGGCACAAAAGTAATGTAGACAAAAAGCAATTCCACAAATAAACCTACTGCATGACTAAACCTCAAGACAAGCAGTGGAAAAAAAAAATGATTTTTCTCTTCATAGTTGTTTCATAGCTTCTACAGACAAAAAAAAAAAAAAAAAAAAAAAAAAAACCTACAATTGGCAGTTTCTGTATCCTGGAAATACACCTGCAGAAGAACTGAAGTGGGTTACATCTAGGTGGTTAAAAAGGAGCAGGAAAGGCTGGAATAGATCTTAAAGGATAGAGAAAAGTACCCTGCAGTGAACTGATCTTTGCCACAGAACAAAGAGGATTAGGACTGCCATATCAGTCTGTTTGAGACTTACCAATCAAAATATATAAGTGTAGCTGTTAGCTTCTCAAGAAACTATTATTAAACTTCTCAAGTTCCTTGGAAGAGCCTAAACACCAAAAATTTATGTTTTAAAGGTGTGGTTTGTAAAAAGCCACAATACCTTTGAGAATTGGCAAATGCAAATAAGTTTTGGCATCTGGAAACAAGAAACATCCTTACGGCTTTTTCCTCTCACATTATTTATTGAAATGGGATCCAAACTTTTGGAACACTGAGTAAAGAAATTGGTGAACTGAAACTCATTATGAACTATGCTGATAAAAGACCCAAGTAATGAAAACAGTGCACAGTGAGATACAGGAGTCCTCTGAATAGAACCTAGGAACATTTCAGACTAGATCTTTCCTGAGCATAAACAAATAACAGAATAACTTAAGGACAAAAAAATGGAACTTCAAAGTGAGAAATTTGAATTGAGGCATGCTGTTTGTGTATCTCAGAGATACTTGCTGCCTTGCAGATGCATAGGTAGTAGGTGCATCACCTTGATCACTCTATTTACCATCCAAAGAAATGAGATTCTTCTGGAAGGAAAAAAAAATTGTCAGACAGATCTGATGATTTCACAATGCTTACACATCTCTGTGTCCTGACACAGTGGTTCTCCTGGAATTTGGCCTCAAACCAGGATTATTTCTTCAAACTAACCCCCAACACCTGCTGACAGGTCTTCCTACAGAAGAAAATACTTCCAATGAAAATTAAAAAAAGGGCCAATTTCAGTGGTAAAAAGTATATGTATACATATCATTCTCTTGGAAGAAAAGTTGGACTACATTAAAGGGCAAAAAAGATTTTAGAATATATCGCTGCCCAAAGTTAAACACCTTGGCAGAATTGTGAAGTGGAATTCTTACTCACAACTACTCCCAATTCTCAAAACTAAGGAACTTATCCATTAAAAAGAGTAACCTCAGGTGAACTACTACTTCCCCATTTTGATCTCATCAGAATTGCCAGTCAGTAACTCAAACCACTAAGACAGTAAAACAAAAGGGGGAAAGATGAATATCAAACAGAACAACTCCTGACAGTGCTTGCCTTTATTAAGTCAACCATGAAGCAGGTAGTACATAACGTGAGATTAACAGCAACCAAGTCTGTCAACTAAGAATAGGCTGTTGTTCTTGGAGAAGCTGCCCAAAAGCCAGCAAGAAACCCTTCTAACTAAAGATATTACCTTAGGTGTAGCATGCCAACTTTATAAGAACATAGTACCATAACTCGGAGGCACTTACAATATAACTGCTAAACAAAAACCAGACACTTCAGTTTCCTGAACCCACCGCTTAAAAAACTGTGGAGACTGGCATAAATCACAGCAATTTGCCAGAATGGTTCCCTTCTCTACAAATATATCTATAAGACAACAGTAAGGAAAAAATTTCATCACTAAACTTGGAATCAGAACTTCAAAGGGTCAGTTCACTCTCGATTGCTTTTAAAGGTTAAATACACATACTGTAATGCAAACTGGTCTGAAACACTCAAAAATTACAATATGTAGGCCATCCACATAGCTTATCTTGCAAGGGAGACTATTCAGAGCCTCCAAGTCAACCCACAGCTTAGACTATCACAATGAAAGCAAAGAAGTGATCATGTCTAAATGCTGCAGTCTCCTTTAGGTGACACCATACACCCAGTGCATTATCAGCAGAAGGCTACAACACAAGACATTACAAGCTGACCTTGGTCACTGGCATCATTTCACAGCTGCAACAGAACTGAGAGCAGCAGGATCAGCTGAAGACTACTGGAATGCTGCACTTTCCTCTAAAGGTTGTAGCCCACTGAAAGAAAACTTTTTTCCTCCATTCTCTATGCTATCTACAAAAACAAGGAACTAAGAACTGATTTTTTCCTATTTTCTTTAATTTGCAAAGGAAAAACTCACAGCATCAGTTCCAAAAGCCTAGAACAAACTGCCTACACGCAACACACTTGTTCCCTGTACTGGTGAAATGGTAAGTGCAATGCATTAGTCATTCAGTTCAATGCACTTCTGGAAGGCATACACCACGATGATCTCTGAGGTCTAATTTATAAACACAAAGACAGGAAACTAGCTCTTTTACACTGCAAAAGACACAGTGACTTGGTCTCAACCTAATACCCAATGGCATTGCAAACTACTTATCCCTACACTTCACATAAGCAGCTTTTGAGGGTGACAGAGCCCTGGGACGGGCTGCCCAGAAACACGGTCAAAACTTCTTCTCTGGAGATATTCAGGAACTGACTGGATGCTTCCCTGTGCAACCTTCTCTAGGGAACCTGGATGGTCTGGAGAGGATCTCCAGTGGTCCCTTCAACTCCCCATGTTTCTATGACTCCGTGGTTACAGCAGGAACTGAAACACTCACTTGCAGACCCAAACTGGATTGTTATGAAAAGCTCATTACATTTATTTTATCATCTCCTCTATTTCTCTCTCACTGAAGAAGCAGCAGTACAGATAAAGGCTATTTACCATGCAGGCCTCCATTAACGCTGTGTGCATCTCATCTGTTTTATGTTCTTGATCAGCTCCGGCTTCAAGCAAAAAACGAACCATATCTAAATGGCCTTCAAATGAAACAGGTAAAAGTAAGTTAAATGTTTAACTGCAAAAGCCTTTAGTACTACAGACAATACGTTAATAAAATAATTTAGATTCTCATAGCTTACTATTAGAAGTTACAAGTCATAAGCCCACTCTAAGTCTTCTGATGAGTAACGGAGAATGGTCAGCCATAAGACTTTTTCAATGTCTTTTTCAATGACATTAACTATGAAATTAAAATAGACCTCTAATTTATACAATAGAAACATTTCCTTGTGACTTCAAGTTACAAAAGACTGTGTAGTTCCTTATTCAACAGAACACAGACGTATCATTTGAGTATTCCAAAGCAGCACAAGTTTTGAGAGGGGAGCTATCTATCTTCAAAAATATGTCCATATAGATCTGAGCTTCAAGCTTTTTATTCATAGCTCTTGGGAATATTTCTGAGAATTTGAGGAACACAGAATGATATAATGTGCATATATGTGACACTACTTTAAAAAAACCTCTACTGAACTTCCGCAAAACCTGTTTTTAACTCAAATCTATTATGGCTTTTGTTGTCATAGAACGTGTCCCTTACAAATTATACATTTTATCTTATCCTTCAAAACCAGATTTTGCTTTACACAAATTCATAGGAAAACAATGCAACTTAATTGTCTTGCCAAAGATGACACAGGAAATCCCCAGTCAAGGAAGATATTGCATTACATCACTCCTATTATGTTTACAATGAAAGAAACAGGAAAATTCCTTCAAACATATCCAAAAATGCTACTACTGAAAATTCTCATAATGAACTACTAGTACATGCTGCAGGATATCCATGATGGAATCAGATCCGAGCCTTCTGATGAATTACAAATAACTTGTATCCTCCAATTCTAACTGCAGAGGCAAAATGTAAATTACTTTGACAATAATCCGCATGCTTACAGCTTCTATTAGGGGAAAACAATTGAGGAAAACGTTACAGTTTTTAGTTTGCTTTCTTTTGAAAGAAAATAATTTGGTTGGTGGTTCATTTGATTACCGTGGCACTAAGTTATTTTATGTAAAAACTTTGAACTGCAAAAGAAACTAAGTCCACAAGAGGTCATAATACACAATTGAAAAACATCCTCCAAAATTACACTGCAGAAAGAGTATTTGGTAATCATACTAGCATTTTACTCCCACCAGTTATTACAGAACATCCAATCTAACAACAATTTCCTAACAACTAATAGAGATGTTTTCAAAACTTGCAGGTAGTTGGTGAGGAGAATCTGAATGAAATGGTGAATGCAGTAGTGGAGGGAAAGAAAGTGGTGCTGCGTCAAAGCGCAAGTTTGGATGTAGCCATTCACAAGATTTCAGCTCCAGCATGCCGCATATGTCCACCACATCCGAATACAAGCAGACCACTACACCAAGGAAGAATATCTCCTGACATCAATTTTAAACAGTTAAGAAAATCAAAAGTTCGGTTGGAAGTTTCAGCTAGGTAAAACCCAGAAATAAATTTCGTCAACAAAAATACAAAACAACATACGAGACAATACCTTTGTAGCATGCAAGTGTAAGTGCACTTTCTTTGAACTCGTTGGAATGAGTATTGATTCCTGCACCATATTCCAGCAATACTCTTGCAACCTCAACATGACCTGCACTGGCTGCTTCCATTAAGGGGGTATGCCCATTCTCATTATGGTCTTCTATATTAGCACCTGCTTTCAATAGCACCTTCACTATGTCAACAAAGCCCCCAGCACAAGCATAAGTGAGCGCTGTGTTCCCTGCAGAGAAGAAGAAGTTACACGTAAGTCCTCTTTGTTTCCCACTCCTAATACACAACATGAAGTTAGTTTTAAAAACCCTGAAAAAACAAGTACACCACCAGGGGCAGCCTCTTATGTCACAGTAAAGTTACTTCAGCCAATATCTTCAACGCAATTATGAGAGTTTTAACACGTAATACTCAAGCATTTTTTTCTTTTATTGTCAAGTTTCCTACTTCGACACATAAAAAGAGAAAATCATTGATCTTCTTCTGTGTGAGTTTTTTGTTGTTTTTGTTTGTTTGTTTTGCTGGGGTTTTGCTCTGTTTTTGTGTTGGTTGTTTTGGGTTGTTCATTTGTTTGTGTTAAGATGGCACCCAGCAGTCCTTTAAAAAGCTTCTATTGGGTGGATAAGAATAAACTATTACAATTTATAACTCTGATTCTGAAAATGTTGGCTCACATTTTAAGTTTTACTCTCAATTCTAAGACAACTTCCACTTAATACAACTAGATATAAAAAAAAAAATGAATGTTACCTACTTAAAAAAAATTAATTCCATTTTAGAAAAATTAAAATGCAGGTTAATACTGTCAGCAAGGTTAGTCAGGTTGTGGTCAAGCATCAGCAGTGTGGACAACACTCAATGCTTAAAGAACTGTTATACTTTGGTAAAATGCAACAGACCAAAATAACTGGTCTTGATCAGGTATATCCAGTAAGAAGACAAATGTGGACTGTACAAATGAGAAAAACTGAACTCAATGCATCTTTCTGGTCATTTAATACCACAGTAGACATCTAGGGAACAGTGCTTTCCATTCCAGTTAATGCTGAAAGCCACCATTAGAGTCTCATCTGGCCATTATTAACCATGTCCAGCATGTATCTAGCCTATTCTTAGTCATTCCTGCTGTGCGTACTTTAAGTTAAAATACCAGCAAAAAAAACTCACGTTCAGAACAGAAGCACTTGGCTTATGCTCTAGTTCTGTTCATTTTTTCAGTTTCTGTTACCTGTTGAAGACTGAGCATTGACATCTGCACAATGAACAAGGAGAAGTTTAACAATATCTACGTAGCCTCCGCTGGCAGCTGCCATTAAGGGAGTTATGTCTCCTTTATTCCCTCGATCTTCAACATTTGCATGCATTGCTAGTAGCACCTAAAGAAAAAAAGTTCACTATTAGAATGAACAAATTCTTGCACTGACATTTTGATTCTAGTTCAGTGGAGCTTGACACTGATTCCCCGGTCAGTCATGACATACCCTTACATTAAAATACCCACAGCAGTAAAACACAATAGTACTCCTCAGGACCACAAGTAATTACCCACCTGCACTATGCTCAGCTTAAGGTAACACTATTTTTCTACATTTATTCATATCTGTTAAAATCAACACTAAGTTCAGTACAGTACTGACATTTTCAAATGTCACAGAGCAATTCACTAGCCAAAATGACAGCAGATATACTACAAGTTTGCATTAATGACTACAGCCCACATTAGGTTAAGCTTACAGGTAAACAGTTCTCCCCCATACAGCTGTCAGCACAATAAACATGAAGCCAGTCGCTTTCTGAGAATCATCACTTAAGCCAAAAGGACAAATTCTGCTCCTGAATACACATGTATAAAAGCCAGATATTAACCCAAACTAATTCAATGCTGATGGCATTTTACATTAAGAAGACAACCAGTATCTGTGTGCTCACATTAAGCGGTATTAACTACTAATAACTAATCCAAAAAGAGTTTTTTGGATTATAAAAACTGTTTCAATTGTGACAGTTAAGGCATTCAGGTATCGAAGAAAGCCCTTTAACAATGTTTCACAAAGGTTTAGTTGTGACTGTATTTGTTACTTACTTGTGCCAATTCGTAATATCCTGCTGAACAGGCCAAGCAAAGGAGACTCTCTCCTTCTTCAGTATGTTCATTTACACTTCTTCCTTCATCCAGCAGCTTCCGGACAGCATTTACATCCCCATCCGAGCACGCTTCTGCCAAACTGCGACTGGAAAATCATTTACCACAGAATAAGCACGAAAAAGAGCTGCAATAAGGGGTAGTTTTCTTATGCACAGAAGAAGTCCTAAAAGCTCAAGACATCATCCTAGAAAATATAGCTTGCAGATGCTTTTTAAGAGAAAAGCTCACACATACATTATTTTCACTGGTGAAATGGAAATAAAGACCTTCCTCATGTTCACATTTGCTAACTCATTCAAGCTTCATATAAGCTACATACAGAGAAGAGTGCTCAAAACTGGGTATCGCGCAGTGTGTGCAAAATACAGAGGTAAACACTCACTGATGTTTTATTCACTCTTCGGTGGAATGCCAGATAGACACAGGCTATGACTGTGGCAAACCACAGGTACAGAGGTAAATTTCTACTAGAGAGAAAGCCAAAAAGTGAGTAGTCCACAGTAACCACTAATGCTCAATACTGCAATATGCCAAACTTTCTTACCGCTGTCTCTCCTATAGTAGGATTATCTCCTTCCAGCACTAGCCCAAGCTTTTTCTTTCAAGGAAACAAATTGATTTTTTATCTCCAAATAATTTTCAAACAAAGAAAAATCCTTACCTCACCTAATGACATCTTAGAGGAAGAAAAGAGTCTTACACGCTTATCCTGTTTCTTTTCATACAACCCTGAGAGCATTTAACACAAGTTTTCAGATGTTCCTGACATGTAAAAGCTCAGGAAGTATATTACCACTACTTTAAACATCCTTAAATTTTGCCTTCAACAGAAGAGCTATTTTCCTTACAAAAATACACTAAGCAGATCTAGAAAAGGTGAGTGAGCTTCAATTTATTTTGAACATAGTCATCTTTCCTTGAAATCTTTTTCTGTACCAAAAAAAGTCTAATTCTAAGAGAACAGTTAAAGCACTGCTAAACACTTAAGTTTAAACAAGAGCAAGTCATACTCAGCACCAACTCAGTTACACTTACCCATATGATAGAAAGTCAATTTAGAAAATACATGGGAGAAATCACTGTCCCTGAGCCACTAGTGTACTGGCTGGAGAAGGGAAGGAAGGAAGAGCCTTCCATTATAAACAGTAGTGGACTGCATGCAATGCAGTCCATCCTGGTATAATTTGTGTAAAAAGGAGGGGACCTCATTTAATTTAAAAAAAAAAAAAAAAAAAAGCTAAACACTAACATACTCAAATGCATTAAATACCTTAAATTTCTACTTCTCTTCTGTAAAAGAGACAATCATCCAAGAAGCTTACTTGCAATGAAGAATATATCCATTTGACCACAAGGCTTCATCAGGAAAGCACATTAGTTTCAATTTTTCAGAGACAAATAGTTAAACGAATAATTAAAGCCTTATTTGAAAACATGAGAAGGAATTCATTTGCAAGACACTCAAAAATGAGCTACACTGTGCTAGTAGCTGATAGTTAAGCTGAGATATGACCTGCAGAGAATACCCAGTACCTGGACCACTTTTATTTGCTTCACTTCTATTTTCAGTATTTTTACAAAAATAATTGAAAACTAGATCTACATAAGAAATGCTTTGAATTTCTGATGAGATTTCAAGATCAGCCGTACACGCAATCACATTACCTTAACAGTTTAGGAACAACCTCTATTCATTTGTCAGAGTAGAAAATATTCCAGGACCCCTAACAGTGCTTTGAAATTACCAATGGAGAAGAAAGCTTTCAGATACCTAGGACAAATTCTCATTTCTACAGTCATGGGAATTGAACTTGTCCTCATTAATTACTGCATCTGAAGAGTTAGCAGATATATAGCGCTTCCTTTTTCCCCCAAGTTCCTTAAGCAAGATTCCTGGGGAAACTGCTACCTATTAAGTGTTTGTACTAAAAGCTGGAAGATAATATTACGAACCAGATTTCTTAGTTTCCAGCAAAACATAAAGCAGTAAGCAGAGAACTATCTCCAGCTCTTCTATATGGATAAGCTTAACCAATTTTTCAAAATAAAGAATTTGACCACCTAGCACACAGGAAGAGCAGCATGTCCTCTAATCAACACTTCACTTGCACATCTAAAGTTAAAAACCTGATATGGCAGCAGTTAAACCTTCAGTTTATCTGCTAGTACGGCACATATGTTACTGAGGACTAACTGTAAAAACTGAGTTTGAAATGAGAAATATCAACTTACATTCTAGCATTCAGAAACCAAGGAGAGATCAGTACATACTTGTCCACCTGCCCTGCATTGTGATTGTTCTCCGCCCTCATCCGCGTCAATGCAGCAGCAGCTTCATCCAGTGCACAGCTGACAGAGGATGTCAGTCTTCGGAGAACCTCAGGATCTGCGAAGGCTTTACCATCGGCAGTGGACAATTTACCAATTCCTTCAGTGCACGTTCGTTCAGTGAGGTTAGTATGAAAGTCACACAAAAAAAATGCAAAGACACTATTTTAGATTTCAGCCACATGCACTATTAGTTAAAAATCATTTGCAAACATGCCAGAAAATTAGCTATGTAACACTAGCAGTTAACACTTGTCTACTACCTGAACATTTTTAATTGTAATAAGGTAGCAATAAAACTATTTTCAACTGGCAGTTTAAACACCCACTGAAAACTCTCAACTCATACCTTTGAAGAATAAAACACAAATTAAAATCTCTAAGGGGACTAAACACAAGCCCAGGGGTAAAACCCCTGCACAAGTTTGGAAAGCAGGCATTATTCCACAGTCTTGGCTTTAGCTAATCTACACATGAAGAATCTTCTACTTCGCACATGCAACTCCACTGAAAATGAATTGGACTTGCTTCCAATGCATTATTTCTAAGAGCAAGAAAAAAAAAATATATGTATATATTAGCTTGAATTCCCACTAATTTAGTATTCTTAACTGCACACCTCCAGATACAAATATGAAATAAAACTTCCAATCTTTTATGCATACTTGAAAAATAATGTCACATCTACTCTGTAGTGCTTTGGTAGCATAGAAACACAGGCTTAGCGAACTTTGGTAACAAGTCATTTGTTTCAGACATTTTCTTGGCTACTAGACTAAATCTGAAGGGCAATACAGAGTATCAATCACCATAAGCTATTTATCTCATTCATTTGCATGGCTGATATAAAGTCACTGTACAGCTGCACAGTTTATTCCACACAGGTTTTATTACACACAGCCCCTCACAGACTGGAACACAGCGAAGAACTGAAGCTCAGTTCATTTTATAATTTAAACACCACTGCAATTGCTACTGCAGCACATGCAGAACCCAGATTTGCCTACACTAATGTGAAAACAGCATTAAGGGAAAAGCAGAGGTATAGTACAAAAAACATTTTCATGTGGTAGAGAAAGAAAACAGTTACCGGTTTATAGATTAGCTACCTTCACCAGTGATGAATCAGTAACTTCTCAATTCCTTAGTTGTTAAACAGAGTCAAATTAGATATAAAACTCCGGGGGAAAAAAAATGCATTCTATATCTCTGAAGATTTGCAATTTGGGATGTGCGCGACTGATTTACATCATGTTTTGCACAAGCCAGTTTGCAACTACTACAGTATAGATACTGAAATCACACTTAGAAAGTTTCAAACACTGTCTCCAGATGATGCGTTTCCCCAGTCTGAAAGCATTCAATAATTTTCACAGCAATCCAAGAACCAAGACTTGCCAAACTTTAGCACCCTGATAACAACTTGTAACAGCACAGGAGACACTTTGTCTCGTAACCCATATGTATGGGAACTGCTGAGTCACGGCCTAAACCTCTGATTGATCACCTGAGGTGAGCACTGAGTCAGCCAGAGGAGCACAGGTGAAGGCAATTCTCCTGTGCGCCGGAAGGGGTGGAGCCAGGCTGCAGCCCTCCTAGACCTATTTAAGAGCTAGCTGCTAGGGGGGAAGGATCTCTTCTGGAGATCTACTCTGCTGGAGTTTTGTAAGTGAGCCCAGGATAGGGGTAAGCTTTCTATCTATTCTCTTTTTGTTATCATTATCTGCTTTGCCAAACTCTCTTGTTTATTTTGTAATTATAGCATCTTGATATTCATTGATTATACACCATATTACTGTTAGAGAGCTGCTAAATGTTGGCTTAGAGCATTCCCACTCCAGGTTGCTGGAATAGCCAAGAAACCCTCCTCTGCCAGCATGAAAGACACCATAACAGGTGCAACAAGCATACCAACACGACGAAATTTGCATTGGTGGCACCATGAATGCATCTGCTTACAGCATACTGCCCAAGGAAAGGAATGGAATTACTAACTCGCAGCCCAGCACCAACAGCATATCTAGGACCATTGTAACCAAATAACTAGGACCGCCTCATTGAGCAAAATGGAAGTGGAAGGAGAGAAATCCATAGGATTTAGAGACATGATCCTCAAGCAAAGGCTTCAAGGACCAGCACAACAATTATCTTCTACGTTGAAGGCTTTCATGAAGGGAACTGAACACCTCTGCAGGCAGCAAAGGACCTGAGAAAAAAGAACTCCAGTGAAAAAAAAATTACCTAGATATCTGAAACTGAACTGGACAGACAAATCATCCCAGTAGTCCAGCTATCTGGACAGAATTAACCTCTCTGCATCAAGCAGGAAAAGGATGAGAGACTTGCTGCAGAAATATACACCCAGGTGACCCTAGTGCAAAGGACTGACTGCCTTGATCTCGTAGGCTAACTGCACTTGTCTTTGATCTACTTACTGCCTAAGAGGAGAAGCAACTGGATCTAATCAGGATGAGATACAGACAAGCATAACGTCTGCTTGGCTATTGTCTCCATGATGCATTCATGCACAGGATTTCTAAAACTAAGAGGAACACATCACAGCACATATCTAAGTCTTGTGCCCTATGAAGACAAATGGAACTCAAACAACTGCAGAGCTCCTGCCCCAAGGAATTGTTTCCATGGATGACAATCAGTGGGATCCCAGAGGAGCCACAAACTCACAGACTGGTGGGCTCCTTCTTCCAGCTGCTGTATGTACAGATAGCTCACTTCACACTTTCCCACTTTGCTCCAAAAAAATGTGATATAATCACATCAGGACTTTCAGAGTGTAAGCTGCAGAAGCCATTTATTCACATCACCAGCTAGGGCTCAACAACCCAACTGACATTCTTTGTGCTGATACTTTTTTTTTTTTTCCAAACCAAAAAGTTCACATGAACATCAGCCCACAAATCAGCCATCATCACAGCGCAAGAATCTGACCACTTTTTTATGCATGCTAAAGCTAATCAACAGCTATGCAAGACACCAGAGCAGGTGTGTTAGGCTAGACACAACAGAAGGGGACAGCAGGATACTGCTACTGACACCCATTCATTTACTTCCCTTTTACAGGTTTACAGTACCATATAAACAATTGCTCAGGTTTTACTATACTGTCATTTAGGATGACTATGCTGTAAGGCTCAGTCATCTGATCTCCAATTTGTTTGCTTTTGAGTCCACTTAATAGCTATTTGTTCTTGTGTCATTCACCTAGGTGATTAAAATATCTCATGCAATAATCAGATTTTCTAGGCTCCTCTCATCCTTTGAAAACTAAAAGCATTCTCCAGAAGATTCTCCACACTCATGATCATTTAAGTGCAAGATTAACTCAACTTCTCATGTTATTGAAGTCTCACTAGCACTCTACCGAGTCACAAAATTGATAAGGACCCTCCGAAAATGGCTAAACCAAAAACTACAGTGTTTGGCATTCACAGCTTTCTCTAGCACAACGGCACATATGCAAGAATGCCAACCATCAGAGATGGTTGTGCAGCACGTTATTATTTTTCCCTCTGTTAACTGCCCTCTTTTCATGCCTTGTATTTTCAGAGCTCGCTGAAAGATAACATTCTTCTCCTTCAATGCAAGTCTCTCTTGTCTCCAAAGTCTTTTTAAGATCAAACCAAGTGAACAAATATTTAAACCACACCCCAAAGTCATAACAGCTCAAAAGTCACACATCAGTAAGATCCTAGCCTCTAGAAAAGATAAGTGTATCTAAGGTATAGAATCTTCCATTCACTATTTGTTCCCCTCTTGCAAGCTCTAGATTTGGGAGAAACTCCAAACAGAAGAGACTTCAGCAAGAAACCATTCTCATTTCCTCACAGCAAAATTTCTCAGCTGGAAGGCATTCTTTCATATGGAACTAGATACAAAGACTTGTTTGTGCTTAAGCATAAGTTTTCCCAACATCTTCCGAGATGATGAGAGAAGTTCAGCACTTCTGCTTGAAACCAATCATGTGGCAAGGTAAATGCGTCGTTCTGACGTGACATTATGGATGAGCATACTCAGTAAACCTCAATTCAGAAATCAACTAAGACAGACTGAGCTTTTATGGTCTCATGGGATTCCTGCAAACAAAACAGATAGGCAAATTTAAAAAAAAAATAAATAAATATATCGATTGAAGTTTTTATCTGATCACCCCACACACACAGCCAAAGCTGGCCATGAGACTTCCTAATGTTTCAGTTCTTCACACTGCTGTAGTTAAGGATTAACAGCCTTTTTTAGCATCCTAACCTTCACAGAAGCTGTATCTCTACCCAGGCAAACGTTTCAAGCGTCTTCATGGAAGCAGTGTGTATTCCATACGTCTCAGAGCTGATCCAAGGGGGTTAGCTGAACATGGCACTTTCAGGATGCATTTGAGCAGCTGTGCCTGCCCAGCTGGCCCATCAGACCCAAGGCAGCCTGTGGCCAGCCAGCACAGAGTAACAGCAAGCAGTCCTCCAGCAGGTCTCTCTAGAAGATCCTACACTGCACAACTGTCAAGACTCCATCACGGACTCTGCAATCCCACACAGCCACAGAACAGCTTCAAGTTTTCTCAAGCGCGGTACCTTCATAGGAGAAAGAGTCGTCTTCTCCATGAATAGTACCAGAAACACAGGACAAAAGAGGATAACAAACTTAGGCACCAGAGGCAATCCAACTAACAGTAGGAAGACTTTGCTTAACTCAAGTAAGTCTTCCAAACAGTACTAAACAAACTAAAGAATTCTCCTGCAAATAGCTGGACTGGCTTAAGAGTTCCTGTGACAAAAGGAGCTGCTATGGGGGCCAGAAGAGCTCCTCAGTGCAGTGCAAAGGAAACTTGAAGTTGTGCCTAACTCGGGAAAAAAAAAAAAAAAAAAAAAAGACAATGACAGCACTACTATTTAAAATCCTGGCATGTCTGAAACATGCCCTCAAAAATCACAAGAGGTTTGTAAAAGTAGATTTGGCTTGACTGGGGAAAGAGAGAAGGAAGAGCAGGAGTAAGGTGGAGAAAAAAAAAAGCATCCGGCAGGAGAAAAGAGAACATCTCAATTGTAACCACAGACATTTTTATTACCTAGCAGTGAAATATTTAGACCATAGATAACAAACTCACAGAAGCTTTACACTCCTCCCAGCTTCTTCCCAAAAAATGTCCCTGAAAAATAGTTGTGTTTCTCAGAATTTTCTCATTTAAGACACTTTCCTGCAGGTAAGGTTTCAACATTTTTCTTCCCAGAGTTGTCTGCCAGAATAACAAGTTGAATGTGAACTCCAAGGTGAACATGGCTACTAAGTGGCCTAGCAAACACCAGAAGCCATGAGAGAAAACTATGTAGCTAGAAACTGAAGAATTCCTGCTTGATGGTGACAGCAAACAGCCACTAGGTTACCTCAGCTACCATCGCTCTGCGATGGTGATTCACAATGTCCAAATAGCTAGATTTCCTTCTATTATTATTATTATTATTTCTTTTACCTTTGTAAAAAAAAATACAACTTTTTCATCTTTCAAGGCTTTCCTCATTTTAGCCCTATCAAAGAAACATTAATTCAAGTGCAAGGTGACAAGCTACCAGATACAATTTTTGATGCTTCTGATTCATTATGGGAACCCAGACATCCAGATGTGCTCACCACTGATCTGCATGTGCATAAAATCTTACTGATCAAGCAATCAAATGCACTTGCTTTCTATTCACGTAGTTAATACAGAACCATCACACGCTATTCCTACATTAGTTAGTTTATAAACCATTTTCCATACTCACCAGATGCAAAATTCACACCTGAATATTTTACAGATAGATGCTCACACAGAAAACAGTTTTCTCTGACATCTGTTAGTAAGTCTTGCTCTTTACAAACTGCAGCCTCTTCTCCAGAAGGTTTTTTTCCCCACAGCTGGAGCCCTGCTACTTGTGTTCTTGCACAGCATCACAAGTCCTTCAGCACTGCTGAAGCAAATAACAGCATGCAACTGCACAGGAACTGCAGATGCTGCTTTGGCAATGCAGGGGTGGATGCTCCAGCAGTAAGCACAGAAGGCAGAAACATCTCAGAGAACAAATGGCTTTCACCCATCTCACTGTAGATAAGTGCCTGGGACAGGTATCTACCCTCAGATCACCTCTTTTTCAGAGAAGCAACTACGATTAGGAGAAAAGTAATAACACAGTAAGTTTACCTTCCCAACTAAACAGTTCAATGACCAAATTGCTTTAAGGAAAGCAAACCAACACAAAGCCTGAAGAATTGCATTTAAGTATCAGAAAGCAATTGTATTTCTTCTAGCAAATAAGCAAAAAATAAAAACACACTTGTTCTAGATTGGTCTGAAGTATTCAATTTTTGTTTTCTTTTTAAAAATATTTAAAGCTTTGATTCAGTATCTAATGAGTACCTATCTCACACCTATGAAATACTACAACCAATTAAGGCAAAAAATATTTAGTAAGTGCTGAAAGCTATTACACAGGAATTCTTAGACAGAAAGACAGAAATTCTTACTCTCTATCGACCACCAACAGCTAGAATTCAATTGACATGTAACTGCTCACTTTTAACATTGATCCCACAGTACCCCTGCCGGCCAAAGCATCTGCTCAGCTAACACACCGAACAGGCAACAAGATGGGAGGTAAGAAAGAAGCACTCTCTCCAGTCCCAAGATTTTTTTGCAGGAAAAAGAAACTAACTGTCTCCAAAAAGCCTGACTTTGGAAGTTAAACTAGATCTTTTCTGTGTAGCATTTGAAGATTTCTTTCAAACTCATTATTCGAGTTCTAGATTCCAAGCCAAATCAAATCTCCATAGAGACGTTTGAATTTGGGCTTGGAGGAAGAGAAAGCTTCTGTTTACATATAATGACTTAACAGCAAAAGTAAAAGACCAGATCAGCAAAAAATGCAACCTCCAAAAACTGACGGTAAGAAATGTAATAGGAAAGAGTCAGAAAAAAAGCCGGTCTAACTCTGGGGCAGCTGGAACTCAACCTGACTACAACTGCTGAAAGCCACAAAGCAGATTTTTTTTCCTACTATCATGCTGTAAAGGTCTAACGTCTTACTAAGCATCCCTACTATTTTTCCCTATATTTAGGGAAAAAAGATTCTGAATTTTATCAAAAACTCACAGTATCTTGCCAGCTTTCCTTCACTACATAAACTTCAGTTATGTACTTCAGTTAGCTTTAGTAGCTAACTTTAGTTAGCACAGTAGCGTTTACAAACTCCCACTTTACCAGGGACGTGAATTTGCTCTGGAGCCAAGAGTAAACAGGAGATACTGTATATTAAATAGGAGGTTTTCACTTCCTATTTGAATTTCTTTTTTCAATGGCCTGTTTGCTATCTATTTGTTTGGGTCTACTTGTTTATTTTTTGTTTTTCCCCGGCCTAAACCTGCAGCACATCCAGAAAGATCTGCCATGGCAGCAGTGCTGCCATTGACTCCTGGCTGTCTGCAGCCTTTTCCAATACTGAGCCTTCTCTTCCCTATACAGCTGCCTCCTGCAAGGTCCAGCAACATCTTTTTCAGGACCATGCACTAGCAAGCACTGAAGCACATTCATGTACACAAACACATTTCTGGCTGTACCATACTTGACAATACCACTGTGATTAGCTAAGAGAATCACTGACTGCAAGTTGCATTGTCTGTGTGGCTTTGTTCAGCTTTAAATGGACAGAGGCCAAAAAGGCAGACTCAGCACATCTGCCCCAGAGCCAAGCAGTCACCTGCCCGCAGCCCTGTAGCCATGAGCTCAGCCAGGTCCTGACAGGGCGCAGCACTAAATGACCACACTGCTACCAGCTCCTAAGCATCCCAGCTATAATCAGGGCAGAAAGGCTCCAAATTCAGAGGTTTGGGCAACAGTTTAGACAAACTTGTACTCAAAGACAGTATCCAGACTAGACATTGAGGAAAGAAAATCAAATTACTTTGGAGTGCTTTAAAAGTACTTTAAAGCCCAAAATCCTTCTTAGGGAATTTGTTTTGATTGCAGCGCTTACCATACCTACCTGTAATGCAATAAAAGCAGCAACTTCATTAATGACCCAGAAGTAAAAACCATCATATCTTCTAGATGCCAAGTCTCAAATTCTCTACTTCACGCCAGTCAATATGAAAGAACAAGGTTCATTACTTTATAGAAATACACCAAGGTGAACAACAGGCATCTATTCTTTAATCCCTGATTTTTCTTTTAGTGCCTCATGAACCTCATTGCACTGTACAACTTCCTGAAGGGAGGCTGTGGTGCAAAAGGGTCTGGCCTCTTCTCCCAGGCAAATATTAGGACCCGAGGAAACGGCCAGAAGTTGTACCAGAGGAGGTTTAGGTTGGATATTAGGAGAAACTTTTTCTCTCAGAGGGTGGTCAGGCACTGGAATGGCTGCCCAGGGAGGTGGTAGAGTCACCGTCCCTGGCAGTGTTCAAGAGGCGCCTGGATGAGGAGCTACGAGAGATGGTTTAGTGCTTGTGGTACTAATAGGAATGGGAGGGTGGTTGGACTAGATGATCTTGCAGGTCGTTTCCAACCTTGCGATTCTATGATTCTATGATAAATAAAAGTTAGCACTGCCTCATTTCAAGTGCCTGCTTCCAAAAACATGGAAAATACACCTCAAAAAACTAAGACTACTGCTGAAACATGGAAACAAAGTCTGCTGTGAGATGTAAAAAGCACAAGGAAAAGACAACCACCTACCCCTGAGAATTCCCAAGAGAAACTACAGGAAAACATCAATATCCATTCACACTGTACAAGGCTCACAAAATTCCTATTCTTGACTGCTAGCATTCTAAGCCAAATATTGTATCTGTCTGAGGTCTTCTGACTTTTGAAAAACAAGTTACTTTCACAGAATCACTAAGGTTAGAAAAGACCACTAAAATCATCTAGTTCTACCATTAACCCATCACCTGCACCCACTCTTTCCAGACACCTTCACCTGTTTCATGGTAGAAGGAGCAAAGCACGGAATTCCATACTAATGGCTTATGGAGCAAAAGGATCATTGTCCTATGGAGACTAACAGCAAGATACACACACACAATGAAGGAAGAGACTTCAAATAAACTTTGAAGGCAATTCGTAAGTAAATATTCCACTTGCATTCCAAATTTTTAGCATTCAGTGAGAAACTAAGTCCAAATGGATAGTAAAAGCTCCTAAGAACTAGAAATTGGCTCTGGTATAAGTCAGCAACTACATGGAACAAAAACAACTTCAAACAACTGTACGTTTTCAAGAAAAGAACCAAGAGGTCCCTAGAAGGCCCATGTCAATAGCAGCTTATCCCAGAAGCCATGGACTTCCAGCCACTCACTCAGTATGCTAAACCAAGTGAAAATATTCAAGTATTATCAGGGGTGACCAACTACCTTACCTATTAAAAAAAAAAAACAACCATATAACCAGTCTAATGATGTATAGCACCAAACTGTGTACAATTCCACGTTTCAAAAAATCACCAAGGTTGGAAAAGATCTCCAACATCATCCTGTCCAACCATCCACCTATCACCAATATTTCACACTAAACCACATCCCTCAGTACAACATCTAAACACTTCTTGAACTCCTCCGGAGACAGAGAGTCCTCCCACTCAGACAGCTGTAGAGAGCCATAAGGTCACCCCTGAGCCTCCTCTTCTCCAGGATGAGCAACCCCCATTCCCTTAGCCTCTCCTCATAAGGCCTGTGCTCCAGACCCCTCACCAGCTTTGTTGCCCTTCTCTGGACATGTTCCAGGGCCTCCATGTCTTTCTTGTAGGGAGGGACCCAAAACTGGACACAGTACTCGAGGTGCAGCCTCACCAGAGCTGAGTACAGAGGGATGATCACTCCCTGCTCCTGCTGGCTGCACTATTTCTGACACAAGCCAGGATGCCATTGGCCTCCTTGGCCACCCGGGCACACTGCTGGCTCGTGTTCAGCTGAGCATCAACCAACACTCCCAGGTCCGCTTCTTCCACACAGTCTTCCAGCCACTGCGCTCCAAGCCTATGGCATTGCCTGGGGTTATTGTGGCCAAGTGCAGGACCGGCCCTTGGTCTTGTTCAACTTCATCCCACTGGCCTGCGCCCAGCAATCAGCCTGTCCAGATCCCTGTGTCCAGGGCCTTCCTACCGCCAGGCAGACCAACACCTCCTGCCAACTCAGTATCATCTGCAAACTTACTGAATGTGCACTCCATGCACTCGTTCAGGTCATTAGTAAAGCTACTGAACAAGACAGGCCCCAGTACTGACCCCTGGATCTTAACCAGTCCAAAACAAACATTTGAGAAACTGCTCATAAAATCTCCCTACAATCAAAGATCTACAGCCTTTCAGTGTATTGTCATTAAATGCACACTACGCAACAAAACACTCTGCAGATATGATTGTAGGAATGCCACAGTAGATTTCAGAGTACAGGATAATCAAAATCTGGATGCTACTCCCTTTGGAAAGAGTCCGTGTAACCTATTTTACCGCGACCCACGTTCAAGAAAGAACACATTCTTCTATTCTGAATGCATTAGCAGAAAAGCCTCATCAAGATGAGTTTAAGGGTTCACAAGGCCATATAACTGCAGTATTGCTATCCACTATCCTTATTTACTAGCTGTAACAAGAGTAAAACTGATGATGACGAAAATTTGTGTTTCTCTGCATTGCATCAATGTATGGGCAGCACCCAGAAAGCCTCACCAGACCCCAGCTCTCCAACACTAGCTGCAGAACCTAACACTTAGGCCTAAGCTTGCAGCACACAAGGCCCAGTGTAAGCTTTTCCCCACTACATAGGGGGAAATGCCCTGTTCAGGCTGACTAGTGAAGGAGCACACACATGGGATTTCCATTCAGTACAGACTGAACTCCAATTCAATCCACACACCAAGGAGGACTGTCAGTAGAGCACTGGCTCTTTTCTCCTGCCTGAACTGTCCCTGCTTTTGAGCTCTGGCTGAGGCTACTTGAAGCATTAAGCTAACACATCCTAGAAATAATACAAATTGGAAAAGGCTTTTGTTCAGAAATATCCCTGTATTATAAGAGGGGAGTGACAGGGAATTTGCCTTGCAGAAGAATCCAGCTTATAGAAAAAATAAAATACAGCAGAAGTAAAACAAGGGAAAAGTTGAGTTAATAAAAAAAATCTAGGACTCAAAAAAAAAAAAAAAAGAAAAAAAAGCCTTGCAAGAATGAGAATTGCATAACTTTACAGTGTAGTAACAATGCACTACTAATTAGCGCTGACCACTGACACTCAAGCAGCTAACTAAAGAGACTGAGTCGTACTCTCATCAGTGATTGTCTGGTCTTTCCCTGCCACCACATCCTGTTGAGGGAAAGTTAAAATCTTGGAATCATCTCTGTCAAAGAAAAGAATTCCAAAAACATTGCTAAGTTATCATATTTGACCTGAGAACTGTTTGATACCTAGAAGCATCAGGTTAAGTGTTAAAACTAAACTGCTCTTCACAACAAAATCCACCTGAAAAAGAACCACATAAATGAGAAGTCTTCAAAACACTTCAAAACACTTTTCAAGTATGGAAGTTAATTTTTCAAAAGCAGGATTAGACTCAACTTTTTCTAATCTGAATGACTAAGATTAGAAAAAAAGTATTTCAATCATGCAAAATCTTAGCAAAATATAATATTAATAATTACATGCACAAAACTCAGATAGTTTATCCAACGTATTCAAAAGCACAACACATCTGTAGGTTTCACGTACCATATATTCCTTCCCATTCTGAATCTTTAGGTGGTGAAGAAAGAAAATGAGCAAGTCACTGTAATGTGCCAATATCTCAAAAGGCAAAAGTATTCCAGTTACTAAACACTGGTGATTTAAGTAGTAGCACAGCCCTGACTTCTATCCTAGAACGAAGCCTACTGATGAAAATTGTTCTGCTTATTTGATTCATGTACCATGCACATGTAACACAAGTATTTCAAAATGAGCAAATTGAGATAAAAAGGCTTCCATGATTTAAAAACAACTGTTCAGTAACAACAGTAGCTCAAACCAAGGCAAGGCTTTTGATGTGCTGAGGAAGCCTGAGCATGCTTCCTATCTGTTATTGACACAACTCAATAGTAAGGTTTAATCTTTGCTTCAGTTCCAGCACTCCTCTCTTAGATTCCCCTAATAATAACCCCATTTTTTAAAATTAATAATACTGAAATAAATCCAGAAAGGTATTCACTACATTCTACAAGCATATATTTGCAGTCATTAAATTGATAAACATGAATGAATCTTCCACGTCTCCTGTAGCTCCCAATTTGTAGCTTCTACAGTTTGGAGTGGAACCTAGATAACTCGTTAGAGGTTAAGCTTATAATATATGAGAGGCACACCTCCATTTAAAAATCACAGGTAAGTTACTCATCAACCCCCAGAAAATAAACACCAGGTTCAAATATAAATCTTTTACTATAAGAAAGATCAGAGAATGTACCCCCCTTCAGGCTTCAATGCTTCCCAAAGTGACACAGTGTCATGGTTCTATGTTGTTTGTTTGTTTGTTTTTATTTTGGGGTTTCAGTATTCCACATCAAAACATCATGTAGTGTACAGGGTATTGAAGTGTTAATGCCCAATCCCAGGTACCTATCCCTGTACATTACAGAAGTAATCATGGGATCTGACCCTTCTGGGTGGGGGGGGCGCTCTCTTGCTGCCTTGCAGTGGGTGCTGGAGGGTGCTTTCCTAGCCGTTCCAAGCTTTTCAGGTTTGACTCGGTCCCGGGACTTCTGTAATGTACAGGGATAGGCACCTGGGATTGGGCATTAACACTTCAATACCCTGTACACTACATGATGTTTTGATGTGGAATACTGAAACCCAAAAATAAAAACAAACAAACAAACAACATAGAACCATGACACACAGATGCAGGATGAAAGCAGGCCACAAATCTTTTAAATCTCTCTTTTAGATCATAGCAGACTCTGCCATAGTGTTGGATCACAAATCCCGTTCAGGTCCTCTAATGTTGGAGGAAAAGCTTTTTCTTCTTTAAATCCATTTTATTGGAAAAAGCGATGTTAGTGAATAATGAATGCTTCTGTTCACATCACAAAACGCCGTTTTGGTTGATAGTATAACTAGTGGGTATACAGATACATATAGACGCTGGAAAGCATTCAATTATACACTTGCTGAATCTCACTCTACTATTTCAGTTTATCCTAAAGCAGGCAGATTTTGTCCAGGCCCACTCACATTTTGACCTGTGTTTTGTATTTCCACTTAGTTGGCAATTACTTTCACTTATTGCTGCCCCCAGTTCCAGAACATACCACCTGCTTCCCTCACCTCCTTGCCTTTCATCCTAACGGTTTTTCAAATAAAAGCTTCAAGCTCTTATTTACAAATCAACGACCAAGATCCTTCAGAACTACAGCACAGCTGAGGCAGGTGGGGACCTCTGGATACATCTGGCCCAGCCAGGCCCCAACAGGGCCACCCAAAGCAGGGTGTTCAGCATCCATTCAGCTTCAGAGATCTCCCAGGAGGAGACCCCACAGCATCTCCAGTCGCTGTGCCAGCACTCTGCCACCTGCACAGCACAGCAGTGCTGCCAGACAGTCAGAGGCAACACCTGTGTTGCACTGTGTGCCTCTTGTAAAGGCACACCTGTTGTCTGAACAGACATTTGTGGGGAAAAAAAAACAAAAGAAAAAAAAAAAAAAAATTTCTCTTTGACCATTTATTTAAAAAAAAATTACACTACATTTTATTTCCCAGAGTCTCAAGCACACTAAAACTTCATTTGCACAAGGGTCTCTAGTCACCTTCAGTCATATCCAGAGACATCCTTCCTTTCTGCTGAAATACAACTGTGCTCCTGTTTGAGCATATCTGAAGAAGTCAATCATGAAATCAAAGAACATTTGGGTTGGAAGGCTTCTTAGAGCCCCCCGGCCCCACCTCTCCATGGGTTGTCTATTCCCTCCCCAGATTAGGCTGCCCAGGGCCCATCCATGGCCTGGAGCATCTCCAGGGATGGAACACCGCAGCCAATTCCTACCTTCTAAATTAAATCTCCATCTTTGAGATCGAAACCATTCTCTCCTGTTCTATTACTGTCTGCCCATGTAAAAAGTCTTTCTCTATCCTGATTATAAGCTCCCTTCAGGTACTGGAAGGCCAAAATGAGCTCACACCAGCTCAGCCTGAAAAAGTCTTCTCTTTTTTTAGGCTGAACAAGCCCAGCTCCCTCAGTCTCTCTCCATAGGATAGACATTTCCATCACCTTCATGGCCTCCTTTGGAACAAGCCATTTTCCAACACTACCCTATTACATGCCCTGCGCATGATTACATGACCTGTACTCACAAGTCCGACATCAGAAGCACCAGTGTACCTGCAGCCAGGACCCCGGAGCCACCCCGGTGTGAAGAGTATGCGCCAACTGAACACCAAGATGGCAAGGGGCAGTTAGTTTTGTCTCCTTGAATACAACTAGTTGAGTTCTGATAACTCTCAGGAATAGAGAGCACTCTAATGCTAGAAAAAAAGAAAAAAAGAAAAAAAAAAAAAAAAAACACATATACATATATTTACCACTTTCTTCTGTACCTCTTTTTTGAGAAAATTCAGAACAATAGGGAGCACATTACTCAAGTTACTTAACTGTTCAGGAGCATTCTACACTGCTTACCAAAAAGCTCAGCAATGCCATACTGAAACATTATGAATGGAGCACTTCAACTGCAAGGATTGGCATTTTGATGTTGTAAAATTTCCCATGGTACTCCATGTTTCAGGTGTGGGATACACCAAACAGGCAACAGGACTTCCACTCAATCAGTATCCTTCTCTTTAAGGACAAACTTTTACTCCTCTTGAGAGCACTCCACTATGTAAGCAAGCCACTTTCCAGTCCTGATACCTATAAAAGGAGGGACCAGAACACAAACCAGCTTTTATCTGCTAAATATTCTCCTGCTCTTATTCTGAGGATTAGTTTGCCCTCCTAAGAAAACATGCCTAGGGACCACTGAGGAATCCACCAAAAGCAGGAGCTCTGTTCCTTCTAAGGTACCAGGATGGATTAAAGAAGGTAAAAGGCTCCTGCACCAACGTTAAACCCATTCATTCACAGCATCAAAGAGCTTTCATCATCCAGGTGCCAACTATCATCTCTAAAAAAAGAAATTTAATATGCAACCTCACTGAAAGTCAGCAAAAGCAGCATTATTTTTTAGAGCTGAAATATTATTTTAAGAGATCAACACTGCCCTAATTAGCAGTGGAGCTGAATGTTTCAGAACATGAACCCAGCATCAGAATACAAAGAATCACTTTAATAACAGCCTGAAAAACTGAAACATCTCCAAACAGTGATCTCTTTCCATAAGTTCACTCTAGGTATAAATCCCTTCCTTGCTACTAGCAATAAAAACTGCATACACTCAGAACCCTTGGCTTGTTTAGAAGAGCTTCACAACTGGATTCACTTGCTTTTCCTGAAAATGAAAACAACAAACATATAGCTTTAGAACAGTAAGGTCTCTCTCAGAATTCAGAATTGAAAGCTAGTGCATCAAGTTTGTTTCTCAAAAATTTATCTTTAAAGGTGGATTTTCATTAACGAAGCGCCTATGCTTTGCTCAAGCAGACTATGAAAGGAAGCTTCATTGTTGAAATTGAAGCTAATGAATCAGGGTTTTGGAGGTCCTAGCAAATGTAAGGAACTGCTGTTTGCCTGCATGCATGCCAGTGTGAGTGCGGATTTGCTGCTTTGTTTTAACAAAGGGGAATTAAACATAGCTCTCACACTACAAACTGTAGTTTAAGCTGTTGCCACTCAAAATATTATGTGTTTGCAGAAGTTAAGTCATCTTGAAAAGAGAAACTAAAGAAATAAACTAAGCTATTAGGATAGGTAAATACAATATATAGAAACACTTTTGGGCAGTTCAACCAAATAAGACCTCTACATCTCCACACACAGGCTAATCAGTTCTCAAATCAAAAGAGCTACAAAAACCACACACAAGTTGTAGTAAGAAGCATGGAATGGTTGGGGGGGGGAAAAAAAAAAAACAAAACACCACACTCCTGTGTAAGTGACATGAAAAAGAATATTTCGTCTGGCTGCAGTTGCTACTTACTTCCTAGAATTAACAATCAACATTCACATGAGATCTGAGCATTAAGGAATTCTGGAAGAATAAGCAGAACTAGTTTTGCAAGTCAAAATTAAGATCCTAAGGCCACAGCCATGAACCCCGCATCTGAAAAACACTCAAATCTGAGACATCATATGCATGACCACCTGTTCTCCCTGTTGCAAGTTGGGATAAGCCTCACACAGGAGAGAGGAATCACAGCAATGAAAGCCAAGGACCCTGGAAACAACATCAGACAAACTGGAACTAAACTACCTGCTCCAGCAGCAATGCTGTCATTTTTTTTTTTTTAATTATTGTTTATTTATTTATTTTACAAGCTATACTTACTGTAGGAAAATAAAATATGACTAAAATGTCTCTAAAGTGACAAGAGAAATTGCCTTCACTGTCAAACTGCAAAACAAAATCACACCAGTGAGCTGTTTGGTTTGTTGTGCCTGAATACCTTACTTAAGACTTGGAAGGGCATTTTCAGCCAAATTACCCAGATCAGTGCAAACCCCTGCAAAAACATCTAAAACATCTCCCAGAAGCACAAGCTTATTTTCCAGTCACCTTCAATGTACAGCTTTTATCAATAAGCTACTAAGCCCTCAGTGTTTTCTTTCAATATTTTTAGTGTTCAGATATTTTCAGTGTTCAAATTCACAGTGGTACAGACAAGAAATCCTTAACTGGTGGACTTCTTCATGAGTGCTTTTGGTCTTTCAACCTCACACACTCATCAACTGATCAAATGGCATGAATTTTGTCCTGTCTATTTGAGAAGGAGATGGAGCCCAAAAAAAGCCCTCCAACAAGTTTACTTTTCTGTTCTGTCCACTGTCTGCACATCTGCGTATTAGGAAATACTCAAACACATAGGAAATCAAAGCATGGGACTCCCAGATTAAAAATGATTCATCTAATCCTGTGGACAAGCAACAAACTGCTATCTAGAAACCTAAAGGAAGCAGTCTCACAAACATAATAAAAAGCAATGATACATTGTGTATATACATACACACAAACATACACACACACGTATGTCAAAAAATGTGAAATCATTTTGAACATTTTAACCTTCGAGTAAGATGTGAGGGTAGTTGAGGTATGTGCTTACACCAGCCATCAGCTATTTCCATGGACAATTTATAAAGCTAGCAGTAGGTTTTAGGACACATCAGCCATCAGGTACCTGAGAGGAACTTGAGAGGAACTGCGACTGATTTTCATTAAATGAAAAAAGGGGTCCATTACACAAATATTCTTGAGTGTCCAGAAAATCCCAGATATATTCTATCTTCCCTGCAAAGCAAAGTTTGAGCCACAACAGTTACACCCAGTTTGATTAATTTTAGAGGTCCACCTTTAATTAAGGCGTTGCAATTTTCTGCTGACAAAAAGGTATATAATTCTTTTCACATTCAAAATGCAAAGCAAATCCCTTGCTCTCTTTTGTTTCCTCATCCTGACGTTCCTTAAGACTGTAGACAGCATTATGCCTAAACACTTGCAAACAAATACTACTGTTTCTATTTCCTAAGACCGGTCAAAAAATTCAGAATATATATGCATAACGATCAAATGGGATTTGTTTCAAAGCAGGGTTTTCACAACTTTTTGTCCTTCAGTTTTGGAAAGACGAGTCACTTCCAATTTCACTGCAAATATCTGTGACACAAAATTTGGAAAGACTTCATTAGTCAAGCTCTACCATAGAAGAAACAAATGTAAGTAAGTCACTGCTTTTATCTAGTCTGTTTCTGTAGCAAGAGCATTAAATCTGTATTTTTCAAAATCCATATCACAGGCCTACAGAATCAAAACAGATTTTTGTGAAATTCAAACAGTAACTACTATTTCATCCGTAATTTTCTGGAGTAATTCGTTAATAGTTATATACTGAACAAAGCAGCACAAAGAAAGATACTGTTTTCCTTCTCTCTTTCCTCTGTAACCCTCCCTCAGGTACACATGTAATATCACCTGGTCAGTGAAACACCACTTCACTCAAATGAACCTTTCTAACCTTATGCATACAGAAACAGTGAACCAAGAAACCCTCAGCGCCTGTAAGAATTATGAGCTTATTGTTATGCTCATATTCACATCATCACAGTAAGTTTCTGGACTTCACTAGGGTCAAAATTTACAGGTTGCCAGGCCTGTGTGCAAGTTATTTTCAGAAAAAAAGTAAAATACTGCACAAATAAAGTACCTGCTGCCTCCAGTAAGGCTTCTAGTCTTGCTTGCGTTTCTGGATCCACAGCTCTCAAGTCCGCACCTTCTGCAGCGCTCGATAAGAACAACTCTGATGTGGTTTTAAGTACAGGGTTATCAAGATCTTCTTGGTCCAAAATAAATGATTCAACCTGTTTGACAAGTTAGATAAACAGTTTTACCATTTTTCACATTTTATAACAAATCTAGAAATCACAAAATATATAAAGGAATTTAACTGTAATATCATAATTTGTATGCTTCAAGTATTATTAGATAGAACCTTAGAAGTTATTTGGTCAACTCGCTAGAAAGGTAGATGAAATGCTAAAATAAAGAACTCTACACGAGAAATAGCTTATCCTAAAAATAATAACTGACAAGAGCTGAAACTACAGCAAGACCAACTCAGATTAAATACTGAAAATAAATGTTATGGATGTTTGCACAGTTAACCAGCAGAACAGACTGCCACAAGGAGCTGTGGCACCTTTGTCAGCAGAAACGCACTTTGTTATTACAGAAAACAGCCACCAGTAATGACTTCAGTACAGCTGAACCTTTCTGAAAGCCAGGGATGGACCCAATGATTTCCCAAAATACCTTTCAGTTCCCTTCTAAAATATTATTTCAACTAACACTGCACAAGGATTTTCTGTTTTGAATACAAACAAGATAGTCAATGACGATTCAAACCAGAACAATTGTTTCCACACTGGCACTTAATATTACCCCAGTCATCAACATTTTCTAGACCAGATCAGATACACAGAACAATTAAGCAAGCAGGTACTCCAACGAAGCAGCAATAATGCTGTCCCATTGCCAGTCCACGTGATCTCCAAACACAAGCTCATGGAATTACTCAACATAACACAATGTAGTTTTAGGACAGCTTGCCGGCATAAACAAGGAGGATACCTGACTCATACTCTAATGAGAACAGAACTACATTTCAGAATCTGTCTCAAGTGCAGACAAAACTCCTTCTATTTTCAGCAATATTTTTACATCAAAACAGGGATATCATTCCATAATTATCCATTCAACGCTACTGGTGTCTTTGGTATCCATCAGAAATGAGACATACATGTTGCTGTCCGTTCTCACTCCACATCCCAATCCCATCTTCCTTCCTCTGTTTTCCCTTAATTCTTTCCACTATCTGTTCCATATCAGCAGTAAGCAACTACCACATTCACTGCTATCACACAACGCTTTGGGAAATGTACAGTTCGTGCTTCAAAAATCAAAGCAGGCCCAACAACAAGCTCGGTAAAACACCCCATCACAAGAAGGGTGTTCATGAGTCTGGAAAGCTGCATGTAACACTGCTATTCAAGATCACCTGAGTTAATGTCTGCCCCTTGTTAATATGTAAACGCCCCGTAACATTATCCCAATCAGCAGGTGCCCAGTGCAGTGCAATGGTCACACGTGAATACAACGAGAACTGCATTCACCAAAGGAGGTGGTAAGAGTAGCTTTCAGGAAAACAGATTGTTAGTCCCACATCTGCACGATGTTGCCTAACTTACAGGAACTGTACCTTGTATGTCCACACACAAACATTAAAGGTCAGACAGCAGGCTGTGACCTACAGCTTTAAGCAGCAAGTCTCCTAAATTAATCCCAGACAAGACACGAAAGTCTTAAAACAAAGAGAATGGTCAGTGTTGAGAGCCAACAGGGAGAACAGCAAAAAATCAACAACCTAAATTAGTGATAAACATTTTTACTGCAAAGCAAGAAGATCTACTTACGATAAACAGCAAAAATCATAAAAACCATAGAATGAAATCACAGAAACCACAGAATGGCTTGGGTTGGAAGGGATCTCCCAGGATCATCAGGTTCCAGCCCTCTTCCCACAGGCAAGGTTGTCAGCCACTACACTGGGTGCTAGATCAGATTACCCAGGACCCCATCCATCCTGGCCTTAAACACTTCCAGGGACAGGGCAACCACAACCTCTCTGAGCAACCTGTTCCAAGACCTCAGCACCCTCTCAGTTAGACTTCCCGCCCCGCCCCCCGACATCTAATCTAATCATCCCTTCCTTTAGTTTAAAACCATTTCCCCTTGTCCTATCGCTTTCTAGGAGAGGTGCTCCAGCCCCTAGATCATCTCTGTGGCCCTCCTCCAGACTCTCTCCAACAGCTCCACATCTTTCCTGTGCTGGGGATTCCCACACTTGGACAATCCTGTCCCTCTCCCTGCTGCCACCCCTCTGCTGATGGAAACCAAGACACCATTGGCCTTCAGGGCTGCACATGCACACTGCTGGTTCATGACACATATCCCTGCACTAAAACTCCCCTCTGCAGAATTCACATGTGGATTAAGTTCATCTGGCCCACATAAGGACTCCCTGCTGGAATAAGGTCTGAAGCAAAGATATCTTGGGGAAAAACTGACAATTATCTACAGGAGCACTTCAAGGTATTTCATTATTCTCCCCTAAGACTACACAGGGAACTCTGCTTCCTCAATGCACCAGAAATATTATTCCTGCTGCCACAGCACACATGACCTACCGACGGGTAGAAAAATACCACCATGTATACAAGTGACTGCACACTGTACATAGCGGAGAAGTCCATAGAAGCAGCTGTACTGCACTGCATTTTGGTTTGTTTTCCCCTTTTCCAATTACACTGCTGAACATTATGTAACCCCCTCCCGTTTTGAAAATGTACCAAAAGATGCAAAAATACGACCACACATCAGAACAACAAATTCCCCAGAATCTTTCAGACTGCCTTCTGACATGCTTATCCTTCAGCCTCTGCACAGCCTGACAGCACCCTAGGCAAAGCTCATACCAGCATCAACTGTTAGCTTTTGTTCTGATTGTTTTAGTAAGTTTTAGTAACATATCCAGAATACAAACATAACTTGACTCTGAAAACAGAAATTCCACACGTGACATGTTAAAGCATTCGTGCCATTGCCAATCTTTCAGAAGTTTCAATGCATTTTCAAGTCAGAACATCTGATGTTTCTGCAGCTGTAGTCTCTCACACAGACAGGGGATGAATACCTTCTCACTAACAGCAGAGCAAAAATGTCCACATCAACAAGATGCCACTTGTGAACGAAAGCGACCTATGATGATCACATAACAACCAAACAGTATCAAATACATTACCAAAAAAAACCAAACATAATCAAATAAATTTTACTTTAATACAGCACTCATATTGCAGATTTAGGTACTCCGCCCTAAACAGATCCGTAGCAAAGTGAAAGAGTCACTGGTCACCATGCTGTTTTTGGATTATTTTGCAAGTTGCAGTTGATAAGCACCTTACTTGGTAAGGCTCATCAGGAATACACGTACTCAAGACATCACTCCAATTCCCAAACTTATTATGAGCAGGAACGATTCCCAGTAACACTCCCAACACACTGTGTGGGACCTGAGCACCGCTGCAGCACTGCACCTCACCCAGGAGAACGAAGGGCTTGTCTGACATCCTGCCAAAGGCTGCAGCAATCCCTCAGCTCTGCAGATCCAGTTACACCACGGGGTCCTCCCCCCCCCAGCCACATTCACAGCTATCTGGACTCAGCTCCAACAGTATTTATACGTTAATACCGCAAGTTCACCCTGGGCCAGGGGTACAAAAAGGCAACTTGGCAAGCACTAACATCAAAAATAACATTAGCCATTCTTCTAAGATTGGCAAAGGCATATAAGGTTAGAAGCACACTTCTGTTTTCAAGTCTAAACTGATCTTTTTGGTGCTGCACTGAAATTATTATTACTTTTTTGTTGCAGGTTACTGACAAAAGCAGTATTTTCCCAGAATAGCTTGGACTGCTCCCACCAGCTTGCTCCTGACAGGACGGACCAGTGATGGAAATGCCTCCCGCTGAGGCCGCTCCCGCACCATCCCTCCTCTGGCACACAAGGGCAACCACAAGGACTGCTCACTCCATCTCTTGCTTTCCTGTGTGCCAAACCACTGCTTCTGGAAAAGCACCTTGACAAAGGGAGTCCATAGGTAGGACAAAGCTGCTAGGAAATCACTTCCCAGAACTTGCAGTGAGCAACAAACACTTCTGTGGAGGCAGGCCTCCATGCCTTGCACCTGGAGTGTCCACAGGGCTGCAGACCCTCAAGCAAAATCACACTGCCAATAAACTACTACCCAGTTTCTGAATTGGGTTACCATTCCTAGTTATTTCTATACCAATTCAATTTGCATGTGTCTCAAATATATACTGACATACACAGGGACCCAGCTTATTTTGGAAATCCTGTATCTCAGGCTGAAAGTTCATGAAGTGGAAATAGACCATCTACATTTAAACTATTTTCATTTCATAATTAAGATGTACAGCACTGTCTGTGAATCAAACTAGGAATATACTGTGCTTTTGTTTAATAAACCTTACCCCCACATTTACACTGCCATGGTCTTTATTGCACTGAACGCCAGTATCTGACTACTACCTTATCATCATTCCTACTTAAAGACCCTGGGAGTACTGGTAAGACAGCAGATGCCACAACATTAGTGATTTAGTTTGTATTTCAAATTTGACATAAAACACGTTTGAATACCACATTTAAAGAATGTCAGCTTCAAAATTACTGAAAATAATCAGCCCAAGGAGACTGCACAGTGCAAGGCTGGCACTGAATCACACAGAATCACAAGGTTGGAAACGACCTGCAAGATCATCTAGTCCAACCACCCTCCCATTCCTATTAGTACCACAAGCACTAAACCATCTCTCGTAGCTCCTCATCCAGGCGCCTCTTGAACACTACCAGGAACGGTGACTCCACCACCTCCCCAGGCAGGCCATTCCAGTGCCCGACCATCCTTTGAGAGAAAAAGTTTCTCCTAATATCCAACCTAAACCTCCTCTGGTACAACTTCTGGCCGTTTCCTCGGGTCCTAATATTTGCCTGGGAGAAGAGGCCAGACCCTTTTGCACCACAACCTCCCTTCAGGAAGTTGTACAGTGCAATGAGGTCTCCCCTGAGCCTCCTCTTCTCCACACTGAACAATCCCAGCTCCCTCAGCCGCTCCTCATAAGACTTGTGCTCCAGACCCCTCACCAGGCTCCACTGGGAGCCTCATTCCCAGTCCTGGGGCAGACTCACACAGTACCAGGCCTCACTTAGCTCTGCTATAAGCAGTACTTCTCAACATCGATCCCTCAAAACTCAACAATATCGGTCACATATTCTTACACCGGTACTGAGGTATAATCTTGGCACTACTATTTCATTCTCAAGAGCAGGGTTAAAAGACAGAAAAGCATACAGGAACACAGACATTTCCACAAAACTTCCCAGGGGACCTCAGTATGCTACCTTCCCTTGGCACTTCAAAGCTAAGGGAAAAACACTTCAGAGTCAGTATGAATGGCTCCAATGACAATTCAGCCATAATTATGGAAATACACCATCTCCGTTAAGGTTTGAATTGTAAATTCTGAAGGCTGTTTCTTCAATTTAAAACAGCTCAAGAAAATTTAAGTCACTAAAACCTATTAATCACCACATATCTTCCAGTTCTGGATCTTGTGCTTACTAGGGCTACTGCCAGCACTCAGCAGTTACCACGCACTTGGAGATATCACTGCATTAGCAGAGAATGCCCAGCATGGCTGAAGCATCATTTCCAGTCACTGCTCACCCTATGACAAGTGAGGCAGATATCAAACATCCTCACGAGATGAATTAACACTGAAATGGCAGAAAACTCAGGGGGAAAAAAGGGAGCTGATAGTTTTCTACCACTCTACTGAATTTCCAGCTTACAAAGGCAGTGATTTAGGAGCTGGAACATCTTCCTTCTGGAAAGAGCAAGCCACCAAATCATGTTAGCTCTTCTTGCGGCTACAACCCTCGTAACTGCCTGACCCCAAGTTTCAGGGGAGCTGTTAGTTAGTACCTGCACACTGCCTGAGCTCTGCAAAGAGCTGCTTTTGCTGACAGCAATCAGATGGCTCAAACCCATTTAGCTCCAACTACAATAGAAAGTTGACTAAACTACATCTGGATTATCTGAAAGACAGCCTCTATTCCAATATACATTCAGCAGTTATTCAATAATGACGCAAGCAGCTATGAGAACCAGGCCCTAACCTTATTTCAAAATAGCAATTCGTTTTGCAAATGCTGCTACAAAGGTAACATGAGAGTGGACACAGTGCTACCATATCAGACACAAAGTCCTGGTCCTGAAGTCAGACATTTGCACACAAAACTGTGTGGTGCAGCCTAGTGCTGACACATACCAAATGAAGATGGCATTCACCTGTGGCCACATAGGAGGCCTAAGGTGCTCCAGCAGCAAGGCAGACCCAACATCCCTAAGCAGCTCCTCTCCAGCAAGTCAGCTCTAGCCAAGAACCTCAAGCCCAGCACCCCAAGGAACTAGGCAATTCTCACAGATTCAGCTTCTGCCTGAAACATGCAGATAAAGGAATAAATAAAAGCTAAGGTTGTGTGGGACTACTCTCCCATGCCAGAGATTAATCATCTTAGGGTTTCCATCTCCTTGTGTTAATACTAACAGAAAATGCAAAAGCAGGATTCATGATCAAATGTCTGTCAAAAGATTCAGGCAAATTTAACCGCTTACCCAATACCTCTCTTAAGCAATCTACAGGCACTAGTTTACACCACGCCAATTTAAGTAGCTTTAGATACTACGGACTGCACTGTATCACATATCATCTGTCAGCCTCTGGACAAATCTGCCCACAAATAAGAAATCTGCAATTCATTTTTATTAAAACAGCTGACCCAACATACAACTATAGCCATAGTTCCATGGTTGCACCCCCCTAATACAAGGCAGGCAATGTTAAAAGAATTTTATTACAGGAAGTGCTGCTCCTTTCAGTCACTTAAAAAAAAAAAAAAAAAAAAAGCAACCACGTAGTCAATGTCTGTTAAAAAGAAACAGAATTACGAATAAGTTTTCCTAATTCACAGAAGAATCTCCTTTTGCAACTAGGAGCTGCCATTTACAGAACTGAAACCAACAGCCATTCAAAATTCACACTAAACCAAGAGCCTGTTAATGACATGTATGGTCTTCATACCAAAGACCAAATGGAGACAAGCAGATCTTACTACCTGAGATGAGAACTTACACTAAGCACTACTTGTTTTCATGTTTCAACCCACTGTAAGTCATGTTTTCAGTGTTCAGTTTTATCTACTGCTGTAACAGGTAAGCACCTATTAGAAAAATAGTCCTGTAGAAACAGCCCCTCTTCTTTCCCAACATGTCAGCCCAAGAAACAACAGGTGTAACTCAATATTCTAACTGACTACAATCTAAAGCAGGTCTCTGGTTTCAGCGTAGCCAGGGCTTCTTTGCTCAAGTGTTTTAGTGTTTGGAATTGAATCAAGCAAGGGAAACAAATTCAATTTGTTTATGTGATTCTATGATTCTGATGTAAAAGCTCACACCCACTGAGACAGCAAGTGTTCCAAGCCATCTCTTCAAGAAACATCTTACATATATCAACACACAAGCTTAATTAAAGTGTAGATGACTTTCCCAGGTCTGCCATCACTCCAGAGGCGTACAGTGATCCAGCACTCAAAATCATACGTACAAATCCCGTGAATACACCCTGGTCCAATAATTTGATAACCCATTCCCACATCAATCTCTCTTTCAGGCAGAGAGGAGGGTCAACATTCAAAATACCTAAATGCTAAGTTACCTACAGGCTCATATCAAACTGAAATTCACACTGGCCTTTCCTCCATTCTCAGAGCCGAAGCTAGTGGCAGACATTTTCCAAGGCCTGTATTAATGAGTTTGTGGGGGCTCTGCTGCTGCAAAAGCAGCAAAATCCATCACATAACTACTGACCCATCAGAGAGCCATTTAAAACACCCAGCATACTGAACAACACAGCACAGATCCCACACATCTAAAGTACACTCCACTGAAAACTACAGGTGGCAGTAAAAGGGCTTTGAAGTGTAACTACTTGAGAAAAACAAGTAAAAGGTGTGCAGTCCATACACAGCACTGACCTTTAACTGACAATTCCAAGATGTTAAGTGGCCATTTCACGGACACCCTTTCCCCACGCTATCTTGTCACACTGAAAGCACACACACCCAGAGCAGTGAGCTCCGAGGATGCCACGATGTCGCACAGATCACTCAGCCCCAGCAGCCCATCTCCTCCTCCCACTTGGATCAAACAGTGGATTTGCCACCTACTAGCCACGTAAGGTCATTATTTTATTCATTAATTTGAAAAGGGAAGAGTTCAACAGGGTTAGGGATTTTCCTGGAGGAAACTCTTAGTTAATTAGTAATCCCTCTGTTTTACTGAAGGCAAATGAGAATAACACATGGGTCTGGTTGAAGCTTAGTACCTAGAGAAAAAAGAAAAAAAAACACCCAGGAAAATTCAGAGGGACTTTTCAGCTGGCACACGGTTCATCATGCAGTAAAACATCAATTTTTACTTGACAAACAGTGAATCACCTCTCCTGCAGACTGGCACAGCTTAGTAACTTTCCAAATTCCTCCTGGTGGGAACAGCCAGCCACCCGTCTTCATTCCCACCTACTCCTGCAACAGACACAACACAGTAACTCAACCCTGCGCAACGTCACCAAGTGTAGGGCACTGCTGCAGGGAAGGGGTGCTCTGGAAGAGCTGAAGATAAAAAGAAATTTGAAAAATAAGCTGCATAACTCCCTCCTAAAAGAGAAGGGCAAAAAATAAGTGGTCTCAGTCCATGAAAAGCAATTTAGAGAAGAAGGATTCAGCACAGGACCAACCCTTTCATTTCATTTTTTATAATAATGCTTTCTATACACATCTGAAAAGAAGATGCAGAACACTGTAATAAAAATGAGGAAGTTTTTGAGTATTTCAATCGAAAATATACCTAAGAACTTAAAAAAAAAAAAAAAAAAAAAATCAATACTTTCTCAACTAACATTATGTAATGAAGTGCAAGAGTAAAAGGAAGACAATATCCTCCAACATGGTGCACTTCTTCCATGGAACTCACTTGCTCAGCATCCCTCTGAGTACACCCAAAACAAAACCTCCACAACAAATAGGGAGAGCTAGTTGCCAGAGGGAGAAAAAATAAACACAGAACAAAGAGCTTTCTATTACTAACATGCACCAAAAGGTTATAGCTCAGACAAGCATGCTACCCTAACAAAATTAATCTGTAAGTCCAAATATTAATTCACCTCTATCCACTATTCTCCTCTAATTCAGAAGCAGTGTGGTATTATACTGTGGCTATAGAAAACAGAATTTTTATCATTTAGAAGTTAAACTAATCTTTAATCACAGAAGACCACGGTCATGAGGTATCAATGAAAAAGTTTCCATTAAAAATAACCCCTCAAGCCAAAACTTTTCAAAAAATTCCTAAATTCACGTAACAGTTCAGAAATCAGTGTTTTGTTCAAGTTATGGTAGCAGACATCTCAGCTAGGAGGATGAGCTTTAAGAAGGACTTCAGACAGCATCTGCAACAGTGCACTTGAGCTGTTATCCACCCATCCACAAGGATCCACGCAGGCAAAAATGAAGCAGGTTACTAAAACTTCAGCTTTGGAACTCAACTTACACACTGAGTTCTGCAAATAGTCCTCAAACATATGAAGTTATTTTACCTGCTTCATGAAGTTATGATTTAGAAATGAGCCTGGGAAAGTTGCCTTATTTGCCTGCCAGACTTTCCTCAGTTTCAAGTGGAGAGTCACTTCTGCTCCCCTCCAACAACAGCTTAATGTGAAGTATCTTCACATACGTTACAAGAACTCAAAATGACCTACTAAGATCAAAGCCACACAGCCTTCTCACCTGCAGGGGCTAAAACCCAGTTCTGAACTCCCTCACCAAACACGCCAAGCCAGTAACGTAGCTGCTCCCAGGTAAAGGTCAGGCTGTGCGCATGTGCAGAAGGAGCGCCTACTTCCCTTCCCTCCACACCTACTCTTCTTAACTGAATGTCACAAGGATGGCTTGACCTCTAAACACAGGATAATGTCACAGCAGCATCACCCTGCTGCCTTCACAGCTCTATCTCAGAATCTTCTGAGATGAGGACAGGAGCGAGGAGAGCATCCCAATGCCAATTCCAAGGGAGAGCAGCTGTAGTCTTCTCATTTGCCAGCTGTAGTCTTGTTTTTCATTAGTGCCCAAATGGACCCTTCTCCCCTTTTACCAGACAGTAACTAGTAATTTGCACCCATGTGGAAACCTGTAACTAGATACAGGCATTCTGCTAAATTTTGGTAAGTCTTCACAAGGGGATGCACTGCATATTTACATAATTATATAGTAGTGTTTCACATATCTATTTTCTATAGCTATCATTAAAAAGGTTGCTGACATTTATCTTAGGTCATGTAGTCAATTGGGTCAAGGTGCACTGAAAGGAAACCAGAACACTGCAAGAACTATTAGAAATCATTTCATTTTTAAGTGTTATTGAAAAGGAAGTATTAACTACAAGTCAACAGATTGGTTCTGGCTACCACAGGTCAGACTGCCAAAGTAACGGCGACAACTACCAGGACTTCCCAAGAACCAGCACCCGAGGGACTGACACGGGGCATCCATGTGATGGAGGATGGTCAGGAAATCTGGAGAAGGCTCTGCACCAGAGGGCAGTGGGCGTGGAGTGGGCTCCCGGGGCTGCAGACACGGCACTGAACTTGTAGGGTTCAAGAAGCATCTGGACAACGCTCTCCTGTGGTCTGGTTTTCACACGTTCCTGCATGGAGCCAGAAGCTGGACTCCGTGATCCGTAGGGGCTCCTTCAAACTCAGGATATTCTGCAATTCTAATCAGGCTGAGCAGGAGGGAATACACTATTAAATGGCTATTGGCATTATGAAGCCTCTGAATACTTTCAGAAATCTCACCCTGTTATCCCACCATGCTTTCTATCAATTAATAATTTCAGAAGGTTTTTCATTTTGTTCTGAAAAACACCAACTGATAAATTTTCAGAGGAAAGAGGAAAGCCTTTTCTGCCTGGCTTAACTTCATTTGAATCAACTTTCTGAATTCCTATTCCTTATGGTCCAGAAAATGCTACTTCTGTTATTTTAAATAATACAATAAATCTGAAATTTGTAAGCATTCAATTAACCTCAAGTCAGACATACATTGTTTAGACCACTTAAGCAGTGCCATGTTAATAGGGTTCACTGACATAGCAATAACTTTAATAGATTACATTACCAATTTAAAACAAAGCATTTATCTTGAACACCCCCCAAAAAAATCTTTTTAAAGTTAAAATACCTAGAATTTGTGAAAAAATGACTTAAGCCCCAGACAAAATCCCCAAGTACTGAACCATTCTGGAGTCATGCCATTCAACTAATAATTCTGCCCATTGTAGGAGGTATGTTATGTCTGATTTTTAATTATGCTTTGTGTAAATATCCCCAGAGGCTTATGCAATAGGTAGAAGCTTAAGTAAGGCAAGCTGGAGGAGGCAGGCGGCCTGCTCTGGAGAGAGAGCCTGAGACATGTGCTGGTGGGCTCTGGTTGGTATGGGGCAGCTGAGCCCTAAGGAGCACAGGGGCACTTGCTGCACTTACACACTCGTCCCAAAGGCCACGTACCGAACAGAGCTCCGAGATCCTTTAGAACATTTGTCACCACAGCTGGCTTCCCATACTTGATTCACAACAGATCAGCAAACCACACAATCTTGCAAGCACTAACAGCGCCATATTTATCACCTGCTTCAGCTCCACATGCCTACGGCCCAGTTTTCTTCCAAGACAGAGTTCGGTAGAAGTCCGCACGCCCTGCAGCCGGAAGTCTTCCACCACTGAGGACCCTATGGATTCCACATACGTGCACTATTAATCACTGCCCTGACAGCATGCCTTCACCCTGACCTGCAGGCTCCGCAACCAGTTATCACACAGAGCCTGCTTTGCACTCATGCCTTTGGCACCACTGTTAAGTGCAAGCAGAACTCACAAGGCCTGGTAAGAACGCACTCAAGGATGCACCAAAATTTCACTCCAAGCAAGTAGCCAACTGCATCCAAATCCCAAACTGCTTCCTAAGAACCGAGGCCAGAGCCACTCTGCTGCTTAGAACACAACTGGAAGTCTCTCCAAGCACCCAGAGAACCACGGCTTCCCTTCTATTCTACACAGGAACAGCAGAAAGCCTCCTGGCCTCCTCTTTCCATGGCCAAAGGCATGCTTCAGCTTGCAATTGTTTCTGTTTGCATGTGATAATTTTAACTAGTAATTCTAGAAAATACTCCATTTGAATTTCTCCTTACAGACCTCTCACAGCTCAGTCACACAGCAGCCAGTCCAGCCTTTGCTTTCCCAAGCAGCTGAAGCAGCTGCCTGGTGCCTCTCGCAAGCAGGCACTGATCTGCCACACCAGAAGGCTGCATCGTTCCTCTCCATTTTGCAACACATGATAAACTCAGCTCCCACTCCTCACTGGCCTCCCCTGTAAAAACGGGACAGCATTCTCACCAAAACTACCTGAAAACCCAATTTAAGAAACACAATACATCTTCTGAAAAGTTAAGCTAAAATACATTATTGCTCTTTACCTTCTCTAGATAAAAATTTCATTATACTCATCTTCCTGAAATTCTGATGACTTTTTTCTACTCAATCTGCCATTTTAACAAAATCTAATTAGTTTAGCATATAACACTCAGACTAATATAAAGAAACAAAAACCAAATACCGATGCACAGCCTACAGAACACTGCACCATGATTTTCATGGCTTCAAAAGTAGAGAAAAGAGCACAGATTAGGGCCTCATGGGAAACGCTCCCATTATTTATTTCATTCTCCCTTCTCATTCCCACTAATTTCACACAGTGGTAGCAGCTGAAGGCATACACCCAGATCAGTGACTCATGACACGAGACCACAGTCCAAGCAGTCACTGGGTTTTCAAAGCAGTGCTTCTCAAGAACTGCAGTTTTCCATCCCAATAGTTCAGTTGTCTCGTCTTTGTTCAAAAAACAAAACAACCAGGACAAAAAAAGGCAAAAAGTCAAAACCCTAAAAAGTCCACAGCACGTTGGCAACAGGTGCTTCTTGAGATCTCACACTCACAGAAGAAAATGGAAAATTCACTTCTGGCCTTCACAACCATGTTCCACAACCTACCAAGGCTGGAGAGACTCAAAGCACATCTTTCCCATCCATGTCTCTTCTGCACATTGCTTCCCACAGAGACACAAAACCCAAGAATCCCCCAAGCAAGCTCAGTCTCAGAGATTGGCTCAACTCCTCTAACCGCACTCTGCAAATCTCCAAGTGCCTTAACTTCAACTTAATTTTGATGATACATTTCAAAAAATGCTCTTCTCAGATTTTTCAAACAATTTTAGTTTATCAGCTGACTGTGAAACTTCTTTTTTCTTCCTACCTTAAAGCTTGCTATTACTCAGAAGACCAATTGAATGTTTATGAACACCTGAGCTGCTCAATCTTCATATCCTTTAAATAATAGGGTGAGCTGAAGCAGAATTGCAGAGCTCCACCATTTCCATCTTGCAAGGAGGGCAACAAACATTGTTACATAGTCCATTCCACATCATTTTCCAGGTTCTGTAACTACTGTTGCACTTTCAAGGATACATTAACATGTGAGCACGCAGACATAAAAGATATCCCAGGCAGCGGAAACTCCTGAGTTACTTGTGTGCTATCCATTCCAGACCGGCCTACCACCTTTCCAAAAGAGGAAGACCACTCAACATGTAATCCTGTACCACCTCATGCTCACAACACCAGACTGCTATCATTCATCTCAAGTGAGTTTTATGTGCTTGATCATTAGATTTTGAGCATACTTATGTGTCCAGTGTCAACCCACAAGCAAAGCAGAAATGTGGGTCTCTGTCAGTCTAATCACTTTTTAATTCAGAGCTCAGCTGGGCTGGGCAAAAGACGAACAATGGAAGGGAGAAAATTTAGACATACAAGGAAAGATGTAGGCTCCTCTTCTTCCATTTCCTCCAAAGAAACATGTGCGCACACTTAAGTACCCACTCCTGGCCCTCATATTGCACTGGCTATCATCTTCCTCATCCTGCAGAAGCACACAGAGGCACAAAACACCGAAGCTACAACATGCTTCCAAGTGATGCCCACTTTCCCCCAACTCCCACTAAAACAACATTAAGTGCTACAGCAGTGATTGCAATCCTAGCACTTCTTTCTAATTGACAACAAAGGCAGTCAGATTCACCCCTTGGTGTGCAATGAGTGCACAGATGAGGCCACATCTTCCTAGGCTACACAAAGCAGTCCCAGATGCAAGTTTCAAGAGCCAAAATGCTCCAATTGGGCAGGAATAGGGCTCCAGTCCCTCCCACACGCCCTTCCCTTGGAACCCTCCACAGGTTTGGCAGATCAAAGGGAAACACCTCCATTACCCTCTTCCATTTCTTCTAGAACGAGGACGTCGGGCAAAGACCACTTCTACTCCACAGAGCCGCACCTACTGGGAATTCAGCAGTCTGGGAACCGTGGATTCCCCCACCATAGCCCAGCGCGACAATACCGGGGGCTGCAGGCTTCATTCCGCTCCCGCGGCACAAGAGATGCCCTCCGCTCGCGGGAGAACCTCACCTAGCGATCGGAACACGGCTCCAAGTGGAAACCTCTCCCTGAGGTCGGCCCGCGCCCACACTCCGCTCGCCGAGAGGAGGCCGCGAGCGCAGGGCCCGGCCGGCCCGGGCGGAGAGGAACGGCCGGGCCCACCCGCGGCGGGGCCGACCCCACTCTCCCGTCCCCCGGCCCCGGCGGAAGGCCCCGTGCCGGGCGCCGGGACCCCGCCCCCGCGGCTCTGGTGCGGCCGCTCACGCCTACGGCCGCGGTGAGGCCCGGCGGGCGCAGCGCCGGAGAGAGGAGCGGGCCACGACCCCCAGCGCCAGGCGGGTCGGCGCAGAGCGCCCGGGGCCGGCGGCGGCGGCCGGGCGCGGCGGGAGGCCGGCTCTGTCAGAAAGCGGCGGCCGGGCTCGGCCGCGGAGCGCTCACCTCGGACACCTCGTCCTCGTCGCTGCCGGAGCCTCCACCGCCGCCCCCGCTCCGCAGCACGGCGGCCGCCAGCTTGAAGTCGAGGGCGGCCTCACCGGCCGCGGGCGCGACGGGGCCTCCGGGACCGCCGGGCCCGGCCTCCCCGAAGAGGCGCACGGCCCTCAGCCCTAGCGGGGAGGGCCCAGCCGCGGCGGGCGGCTCGGCGGCGGGCGGCGCGCGGGGAGCGACCGAGTCGATCTCCTCGTCGCCGAGGGGGGCGGCGGTGCCGTCCGTGAGCATCGCGCTGATCCGGGGCCGCCACCGCTCGCAGAGCCCAGCCGTCGCCGTCCCTCACGGCACCGCAGCAGCGCCACTAACTTCTCACACCCTACCCGGCCGCGCCGCCGCGCCGCCCACCCGCCGCGCTGCCCGCACCCATTGGCCTGGGGCGTCCCACGGCCGCGCGCTATTGGGCCGCGCTGCCGCCACTCTGAGTGACGTCACGCGTTCCCAGCATGCTGCCTTGAGAGCACACGCCGAGGCGGTTTGAGCCCCCTGCCCCGCCCCGCTTCCCTGGCTTCGCTTCCTGAACTTTCCGGGAGCCGATTGGCTACTCGGAACGTCAGTCATACGTCCCGCCTGAGTTTCGGGCGACGATTGGGCCGCCGAGCTGTCTAACAATGGTAATACGAGAAACCGAGATTCTGGTTGCCTAGAAGGCCCGTCGCTCACAACGCGCGCCGTCTGACGCCGTCCGATTGGCTCTTGCCGCGGCATATCCCCTCCCCTCCCTTTCGCCGCCCTCTGAAGGGCTCCGTCAGCACAGAAGCCGACACCGCCCCCCCGCCTCGAGCGCCCACTGGCGCGCGGCGCTGCCCGTCAATGCGCGTAACCCGGCCGTGAGCGGCCCGCCCCGCCGCCCCCAGCGAGCGCGCGATTGGCCCCACACGCTGTCACTCACGTCACCTGCGGCCCCGCCGGTGACGACGCCCGTGCGGCCACGTGGCCTCTGTCAGCGCGTGGTGTGCGGGCCGGGCGCGGGCCGGGCGCGGGCCGGTGCGCGGTTTTCCCTCCGGAAGGAAGAGCCGAGAGAACGGCGCAGGGTCAAAGCATGGTTTATTCAAATGCCAATTATCTTCATCCTGTAATTTCAGTGAGAGCTGTCGCTGATGTGTGGGTGGTTGGACTGGATGATCTTGTAGATCTTTTCCAACCTCAGTGTTTCTGTGATTCTGCGATTTTGCAATCCACCGACACGCCGCGGGGCCGCACGGCCTGCAGGCCAAGAGCTGGGCCAGGATCAGAGCGAGGCTGCCCACAACTGGGGCACGGGGCTCAGCACGGAGCGGAGTGAGCGCAGGTTTGGGGCCTGCTGCAACGCGGAGGCAATAAGTACCTGCCAGCGGGCCTCGTGTCGGTGCTGAGCGGGAGGTGAGCAGCAGGTCTGGTTCAGGCTGCTCTGCCTCGTCCCAGCCGCAGCCCTAATTCACGGAGATGTTGATCTCTCGTCCCTGGCGATGCATCAGCTCAGACTGGAGGAGAAGCGAGGGGGTGATGCGTTTTGCAGCGCTCCCAGTCACCCTCCAGCAGCCATGCCCACAGGATCCAGCTCCTGTAGCTGCTCAACCAGCCGCCGCAGCACAGGGTGTGCTGAGCCCATGGCCCAGCGTGCCAGCTCTGCTGCTGTCCCCACTCCCCCGGCCACTCCCTAGATGAAAGCACCACAGCTCTGGTGCCATTCCATCTGGATTTGGCATCTTGTGCTGGAGCTGTTGGCTGTTCCTGCATCTCCGGGCTGCTGCCTGAGCTGCGTGCCCTGGCCAGGTGCAGCCCCTGCACCTCAGATTCCTCAGGGGTGGCTGCAAAAGAGCACAGCTCCCAGGATATCACCCACCTCTTCATCAGTGTTGCTTTCCTGCTCCTCCTGCTTCCTGCGCTGTTTCCCCTCTGCCTCCTTCCTGGCTGCTGCAGGCATAATGTTATCCAGCCAGCTCAGGTCATGCAGGGAGAAGATGAACTCAAGTGCCTTCCGGATCCCCACCAGGGCCAGCAGCTGGGGCCAAGGCAGAGCATTAGTCAGCATGGGCCAGGGGACTGCAGGTCAGTGGGTTTTAACCAGCCTGGTTACAAGAGACATCCTACCATCACTGGGAAAACAATGGCAGCCGCAGTGGACTTGATGACCCAGAGAATGGCCAAGCACAGCAGCTGGATGAAGGTGAAGAGGTGCACCCGGTGCAGTGGCACATGGCGGAGGTAGAGGTGATCTGGCTGGTGTTTTGCAGGCATCAGAAGCAGCCGCACTCGGTCCGTGAACTGCAGGGAGAGGATAGCAGGCTTGTCAAACACAGCACAGAGAAAGGATGCTTACACACTTGCAGTCAGCTGTCACCCACCTCCCTGCTGTGACCACCCCATCGCCTAGCACAGAGGGGTGCCAGTGATTGCCCCCTAGGCAGGCCAAGCCCTCTGCCCTGACACTCCATGCTGTCGCCAGGGCTGCTCATGGGATCTGTTGCAGGGGAGCTGATCTGAACAGTGCTACAGAACCTGGGGCTATGGCCTCTGGCTATGACTGGACAAACTCTTTCCAGGCAGATGCTTAGGGAAAAAAAAAAAAAGAAAAAAAGGTAGATATTTCTGGAGCCTGGATTGTCCCTGCCCAGGGTTTAGCAGGAGAGGGCAGAGTCGGCAAATCAGAGAGCTGCTGCGGGGACATCCTGCAGCTGTGGAGAGTTGCTCCGGGCCACCCATTGGTCCCCTTCCTTCACTCAGACTATCTGATCCACCAGTGCAGGAGTAATTCATGCTCCCCAGCAACCCAGACGCCACTCCTTCCCTCTGCCCAATCTTAGGTCCAAATTCAAGGCATTGAGCTGTACTGCACAGAGTGAGCTGGTATTGAGCAAAGCGCTTCCTCCCTAAGACCCACAAGTATCCCAATACAATCCAGATGCATGCTCTGTGCAGTCCCACTCACCTGGATGCTGTTCAGAGCTGCCACTCCCATGTGCAGAAAGACCCCATAAAGCACCGGCATTGGGATATACTGCAAAACACCAGGGTGAGGCTTCAGCAGGGAATTTGCACTAAGCTATGCCTCCTGTAAGACCAGTCTGTATATACAGATGCAGTGTTTGTTTTCTTCTCTTTGAATAGCACAATTTCATTTCATGTTTTTTTGCTTATCTTATGGCTCCAAGGGCATTACAACTGGATGTGTTCCTGTCTATGATAGGAACTGATGCAAGGACATCACCGTCTTCAGAGAGGGGACACAAGTTCTGAGATGCTTGCCCCACTTTCTAGCTGGGAGTAACCCAGGCTGGAGATAAGGCACCAAGGCACTTGGAAATGGGTCATACAGCGTTGGATTTATAAATAGTGGGGTGTCTGATAAAGCAAATGCTTTGCCCTGGGATGAGAGACTGAAAGGCCATGGCCTAGCTACAGACAGCAGGCAGCTCTGTGAAACAGCACACCAAGCTGTCCCCTGGCTGGCATGGTGTGGAGCTGCAGGCCAGATGGAAGGTAGTAGAATCACAGAATCACCAAGGTTGGAAAAGATCTCCAACATCATCCTGTCCAACCATCCACCTATCACCAATATTTCACACTAAACCACATCCCTCAGTACAACATCTAAACACTTCTTGAACTCCTCCAGAGACAGAGAGTCCTCCCACTCAGACAGCTGTAGAGAGCCATAAGGTCACCCCTGAGCCTCCTCTTCTCCAGGATGAGCAACCCCCATTCCCTTAGCCTCTCCTCATAAGGCCTGTGCTCCAGACCCCTCACCAGCTTTGTTGCCCTTCTCTGGACATGTTCCAGGGCCTCCATGTCTTTCTTGTAGGGAGGGACCCAAAACTGGACACAGTACTCGAGGTGCAGCCTCACCAGAGCTGAGTACAGAGGGATGATCACTCCCTGCTCCTGCTGGCTGCACTATTTCTGACACAAGCCAGGATGCCATTGGCCTCCTTGGCCACCCGGGCACACTGCTGGCTCGTGTTCAGCTGAGCATCAACCAACACTCCCAGGTCCGCTTCTTCCACACAGTCTTCCAGCCACTGCGCTCCAAGCCTATGGCGTTGCCTGAGGTTATTGTGGCCAAGTGCAGGACCGGCCCTTGGTCTTGTTCAACTTCATCCCACTGGCCTGCGCCCAGCAATCAGCCTGTTCAGATCCCTCTGTGGGACCTTCCTACCCCCAGGCAGAATGATGCTTCCTGCCAACTCGGTGTCATCCGCAAACTTTCTGAGGGTGCACTCAATGCCCTCATCCAGGCCGTCAGTGAAGATACTGAACAGGACAGCCCCGGTACCGACCCCTGGGGAGCACCACTTGTGACAGTCGCCAGCTGGATTCAGCTCCATTCACCACCACTCTCTGGGCTCGGCCCTCCAACCAGTTCCTTACCCAGGAAAGAGTGTAACTGTCCAAGCCATGGGCTGCCAGCTTATACAGGAGAATACTGCAGGAGACAGTATTGAAGGCTTTCTTGAGATCTAGGTAGACTATGTCAGCAGGTTGGCCTAGCTCCTGTCTAGCCAGTGAGATCAGCTGAATCAACTCTGGTGATCAGTGGGGTGACATGTCACAGCCAGATTGCCCTCGCATCCAGGTCCTGCCACCTCTGGGCTGCTTTCTAGTCTAACCCCTCTTTCACAAGAGCATTTCCCCATATCCAGCCAGATTCCTGCCGTCCAGTTGCTCAGCATGTTCTGTTTTTCCTCCCAGGCCTTGTGAGGCAGGGGACATCACCTTCTGCTGCCATTGAAGTGGGTGAGAAATGCCTAGGATTTGGCCAGCTTCCCTGGCATAAAGACAACCACTAGAGATTCATCACCTGCCCAAGCTGGGAGGCAGCTGCTGGTCCTGGGACTAACAAAATGTTTGCACAGCCCCATCGACCAAGCTCCAAGCTGAAGCGTCACAGGCAGCCTCCCACTGTAACGGGAGGAGCAAGAAGTTTTGGTCTTTAGTTTCTCTGCCATCCTCAGGTCTGGGGACAGAGATGATGCTAGAGAAGGGACCCGACTTTCAAGTGACCCAGGTATGGCAAGAAGTACACCAGGAGCTCTGCCACTCTCACTGCAGTGCCGAGTAAGTGCTGGCACTGCTCTGGTGATGGGACAGAAGGTTGCAGGGGACAGAACTGGCTCCTCAGGGAAAACTGTGAGCCAGCTGCTGGGGCCGCCTTGCAGAAATTGAGCCAATCCTTCTGGCCTTTGTCAGACCCCTTCCCACACAGTGCAGTGCTCCTTCTTAGGTGTGTCTCTCTGTGCTGCAGCTGGAGGAGCGGTGGGGTTGGGAACGACTCAGGTTGCAGTGCACCTTGCCCACTTCAGAAAGGAGGCAAAGACACCCTGAGGCCAACACCAGCAGCCAATTTCCATACCTTGAGAATGGGTGCCATGAAGACAGAGACTCCCGTCAGGATGAAGACCACCAGGCCGGTCAACCTCTGCTCCCTGTGGGCAACAGTGCAGACATCTCAGGAGTGTTCAGGCTCTCCCAGGCACCCACAGCCCCCATCAGCCTGCGTGGGCAGCAGCCTGTCCCCTGGTGCCACTGCTGTGGGCAGGAGAGGTGCAGGAGTCCCCTAGAGTAGAGGCTCCAGGCAAGATGAGGTGCAGCTCACTGTGTGGCAGAGCTCAGGCCATACCTGATGCCCAGGAACTCGGGCTGCTCGCCTGGAGCTGAGGCAGTGCTCTCCTTCCTGAGGCTCTCCATGTGTGCCAGGGAGATGACAGTGGCCGATACGTACCAGGGGAGGCCCATCACAGAGGTGACAATCATCAGCAGCGAGACGCAGAGAAAGTCCAGGTGAAAGCCTGCCCCTTTCTGCAAAGAGGGAAGCATGGCCGGGAATGAGCCCATGGCACGGCAGCACTGGGAGGCCCTCCCAGCGTGATGGGAACAGGACACTGTCGCAGAAGACAGCAGGGCCTGGGCTACCACTGACCATCAGGGTGGGTGGTGGATGTGGTAGGAAGCCAAGGATGAGCACATGGCAAGGCCAGGCAGTGGCATCTTGCCTGACTGTGCCGTGAGCATTGCTCCTCAGCCCTGCAGAGCCACATCTATGCCCCACAGCTCACAGTGACAGGATGAGCCATATGTCCTGGGCAGATGTGTGGCGGGAGCCCTGCCAGGTCCTGCATGTATCTGAAAGCATTTGTAAGTATCATAAACCTTCAGATGGAGTCAGAAACACCCAAGGGCCAGCCTACAACCTGATATTTGCACTCTCTTGGTGATCAGCCACAATGCTGCCCAGCCCTGAAGATGCCTGCAGCCTACAGCTGGCTTGTCCCAGCAATGTCCTATGCCCTCTGTCCCCCACCAAGTCCTATCCACAGCCTCTCCTGCAGTGGGTGATGGAGGCATGGGGGGATGCCTGCAGAGGGAGAGACTCAGAGGCACCCCCAGATCTGGTGGGAGGGCTGACACCCCCAACACAGCAAGTCCCACACCCTCCTGCCTGGCAAGGGCTGCGCCGCTACAGGAGCCAACACAGCAAGACATTGGCACTGCCAATGCCAGCTCTCCCCTGTCTGCTCAGCCTGGCCCAGGCAAGAGCTCACACACAGAGTAGAGCAGTGCTCCCCATCTGTAGCCTGCACCCTGCTGGCACCCCTGGGTTCTGCTCACCTGCAGTTTGTATTCCTTGCGGTTAAGAATGACAGCTGTGATCTGCTGGTCCATGAAAATGAGGATGGTAACAAGGATGGCAGGCACCACAGATGCCAGGCAGATCCACCAGGGGTTGGCTCCAAAGGGGAAGACAATCCAGCCCCTCATGGGATTCGTGGGCTGCAAAAGGCAGAAAGATCATGCTAGTCAATGTGTGCCTACAGGGCCTGCAGCATAGCAGAGCAAAGGGACCAGCCCATGGGCACGAAAGCTGGATCAAGATGGACGCCCTTGGATGCTCCTTCCTTGGGAGTGTGACTCACCCAGCAGCTTGCAGGACACCCACTGCAGCAGAGCTTACTCCTGGGCACCATGAGCTGGTGCTGAGAGCTGGGTACATCTAGAACAGCACATGCCCGCCTGGGTAAGCTACAGGGGCAGCATTTGAGCCGTGGGTGGAAGGGGGTGTACTGCAGAGCCCAAGCAGTAGCACCACACATAGACTACAGCCCAGTTCATGGAAGAAGCAGAGCATGATCCTTTGCTCTGCCAATCCCTCTCCACACCCAGGGTGGGGAGCCCAAGTCCAGGCTTGAGCTCACAACTCCTGCTCCAGCATGAGCTGTAGCGTAAGGTTGTCCTGCATGAGCAGGACCAGGCTAGGCCATTTACAGACCACAGGATTGTCTGTGGCCCAACCTCTTGTATGCAGTGGGGCAGTAACATAGGACTGAAGGGCTGCAGGGCAGTCATGCCAACAAATCCACTGTGCGTTTCCACCCAGACCACATCGATGGCAGACAGCAGCAGTGTGGGGCAGGTTCTGCAGAGGATGCAGGCCTGCTCACCAGCAAAGCTTGCGATGTCCAGCCAGAGCACACCAGCCTGGCAGCACAGTGGGATTCAGGGAAGGCGGGCTGGGGAGCCAGGCACAGCCAGGCTGTTTACGGGGAGAGGTGAGGAGGCAAGCTCCCAGAGGCACTGCAAAGCAAATCCTACAGAGCTGAGCATTGCCAGGCTTGCCATCTAAGCCTGAGTGAGCTTGGCACGTCAGTGCTTGCAGTGCTGGCCAGCCCTCCTCGCATTGCACTGGGTCTGGCTGGGCTGGGGGCAAGTAGGTCAGACACCAGCTCTTCCAGGAAGCCTGCTGTCTTCTCTCTTCTCCAAGACCTCAACGAGAGCTAGACAATGCCGGAAAAAGTTCACAAGCCAGGAAGATGAACTGGCAGCCTCCTGCCTGCAAGGGCGAGCCCTCACACACCCATGGTGCATGTGGGATGCGCCCAGGCTGGCCAAGAGCAGGCAGTTCAAGCAAAGGCTCCGTTTTCCTACAAATCCTCCTTCCTCCAGGCTGCGCTGGAGGCCTTATATAAGCCACAGCAGCCCCTGCCCTGACAGTTCAGCCCAGCCATGCAACCAGTGTGAGGCTTGCTGCTGAGCCAGCTAGCTGCTCTTTGATAGTGCTCCTGGTTCCCTATCTGTTGGTCACCTTCAGCTCGCTGGGAACCAGGAGCTTGGGGGTCTCCAGACCAAGAGCCGCATCGATGGCACAGAAGATGAGGATGGCCAGGATGATGGAGAAGTCACTCACCAGCTTCCGAAACTGCAATGCCACAGATAGGGAGGTTTTCACCCGCACTGGCCGGGACCATTCCCAGGCAGCTGTGGCAGAGGGACCATCCGCAACAGCCCCAGAAACACCCCAAGGTCAGCCCCAGCGAGGCAGCTGGGGGGCACTCACCCCCGTGGGGAAGTAGCGGCTGCTCTTGAAGTGCTTGAGCGTGGTGCAGCAGAGGAAGGTGCCTCCAAAGAGGAGGAAGGACATGAGGGCAATGTCAGGCACGTACGGGCAGCTGCTCCCCTGGAGGTGGCCTCCTCGGCCCAGACACTGGGCCCGGCTCAGTGCGGCCAAGGCTGCAGGAGGCTGTGGGGATGTGGGAAGGGTGAAGGTGGGGAAATAAGCCAGGGATGTGGCACTGGAGCCAAAGGGCCAGTGAGGACAGCCTGGTGCTCTGTGTCCCCTCCCAGAAGGGTCCGTACCTGTTGCAGGGTTGTAGTTGGAGGAGACAGTGTGTTGTTGCCTGCTGTGACGTGTCCTGCAAGGCAATGGAGGGAGTCGGTGCCCCAGGAGCCATGGGGCTGCAGAGCCGGGCACCAAGCAGCCCGTACCCTGTCCCCAGAATATTCCCAGGAGTTCTGAGCTGTCTTGGCTACCCAGGTGGGGCCATGTGGGACTCCTGAGGCATGAGAATGACACCAGACAGCAGGAGAGCGCGGCCTGCAGCTGGATACTCTGGACAAGCACCAGGCCAGGGCTGATGCCTGGGAGCACCAGAGTCAAGGTTTCCAGGGTGCATCCCTGGCCCAGCCCCTCGCAGACTTTTGCAAGTCTTCCTCACATCCTTCACAGTTCTTCACTGTTGTCTCCTTATTGTTGTGCTAAAATAGTCCTTCAGCAATTCCTACTGTCCATTAACAGCTGTCCTGAAGTTGGCCAAACCGCAGTCCTTCAAGGTGAAATTTTCCAGCCTAAAGTTGTGCCTTTGGGGTCATAAAGGCTTGCAAAGGGCTTGGCTGAAGCATCAGCACACTAACAGTCAACAGCAGAACCAAGCTCTGCCTAGCACTGGTGCTTCAGGTGCACAGTGCCATGGCTCCACTGCCACAGTGGTCCTGCAGACATGGTGATCACCATGGAAGCAGAGACACATCTTGTTCAGACTCCATGAAACACCCTGTGAATTACAGACCAGATTACAGACTACGGAGAAAGTGTGTTGAGGTGCTGAACGGTCTGCTGGTCTCCCCAGTGCCCCACATCCTCTGGCCCCACACTGCAGGAGCTGAACTGCAGCTCACCCCACTCCCAGAACTGTCAAGGCTCCAGAAGCACAGCCCCAGGCTGCTGCAGGTCTCTGTCCCTGCCTGAGCCAGGGGGCAGAGGGAAACAGGCAGTGCCACTCCCAAAAAAGGGATAAGCCTTTGGAAGCAGCCTGACCTAGGGTCACAGGCAGGGGACACAGTACACCTGGGGACACGAGCGACAGGCTAGATGCCTGCAACAGGCACTGGGAGTTGGGCTGTGCTCGTCAGGGTGCTCCATCCCAGGTGGGGATGCCTGGGGATGCCATGCAGATGGTGCTCTTGTCCTGACACCAACCCTGCAGCATAAAGAGGCTCAGCAGGAGTCCCTGGTGTGGGGCAGATAGTGGCAGGAAGGTAGTTCTTGTATCCCACTGGGGAAGGTCTGTCTCCAACTGGTACAAGGGCAGGACGAGGTGACATTTCCATGCAACTTACTGCTTACCCTTATGCCTACACCTAAGCAAGGTGTGAGGATGCCCAAAGCCAAGGGAGCACCAGGTGCCAATATGGATGGGCAGGTAAGGGTAGGATTGGAACAGCCTCCTTCTTCTCAGCTGTGAGGCATTCTTGAACTAGACATCCCTCATCACTCTCAGGGACTGTGGTGCTTCTTGGGGCCACAGTTAGCTCCTGTGGTTCCTGGGACCATCACCTCCTGCCATGCCCACATCCTTCATCTTCCCTGTGCCACTCTGATAGAGGTGTGGAGACCAATGCGCAGCAGGTAGCACTGAGGCCACCATGCTGGAGCTCTGTCCCTATGAAGGCACAGCCCTGTGTGCACAGCCCAGCACCCTGCCCACCAGCATTGTGCAGGGACTTGGCCCAGGGGCCATGCTGAGTGTGTGGGCAGGAGTTGTGACAGGCAGCTTGCATTCACCTGGGACAGATAAGTTGCAGGTGCAGCTGTACAAGGTCACATCATCAGCCCGGTAGTGCCAGTTGATGGGGAAGGCTTCCGCCAGGCTCAGCATCTTCTTTAGAGAGTCATAGATGAAGATCAAGCTGATGAGGGCACAGAAGCCTTCCTCAGTGAAGCGGGTGAAGTACTGCACCAGGTGACTCGCTTCAGTGGCCACCAAAACCAAGCCGAAGAAGGCCACCCAGAGCCCAATCCAAAGGCGAAACTCCAGGTAGTCCAGACCATAGTCCCTAGTGGGGAGAGTGGCCCAGACTCTTACTGTGGCACTCAGCCATGTGAAGGCAGCCTGTGCCCAGCCCACGGATGGTGCAGCTGAGGCTGCCACCTGGGGAGATGCCCTCATTCAGTTCTTACTCGCTGAAGGAGAAGAGGAGACGCTCAAAGACCAGAACTGGGCCGGTGCTGCTCAGGATGGTCAGGGGCTGGCCGGAGAAGAGGCAGAAGATGGAGCCAGCGAAGGCAGTGCCCAGGAAGCTCTCCAGTACACCCTGCAGTGCAGAGGGATGGGATGCAGGACCAGGTGAGCAGTGGGGCCAGGGGGACAGTGCTCAGGTGCTGTCTGCCTGATGAAGCCAGCAGAAAGACAGGTACCAGGGTGACAGCCCCACAGTCAGGAAGGAGGGGACAAAGGGCATGTGGGCTTGCCACTGGCTACAGGTGTGAGGTGATTCTGCTTGGGGAGAACCTGTGGACCCTTGCTCTCCTCCAAGCACTCAGAGACTCAGAGCTGTAGCCACAGCAAGATGAACTAGGCAGCCTGGGGCTGCAGCTGCAGGGCCTGTCACCCTCACTACAGGTGACATCACCCCAATCACAAGTGATGTCAGTATGTTGAACTGAAGGAGGGAGGAAGGAGTCTGAGAGGTGCCGAGAGGCCAGCCACTGCTCCAGGAGTCACCCCAGCACTTCACGTTTGAGCTGTCACCGAAGCCAGCCCAGTGGTGAGCACAGGTCCTGAGGTGGCTCAGGCGTGGAGCTGAAGAAGTGGGGCTACAGTAGAGGCCACAGCTTCCCAAAGCCTGCTGAGGGGAATGCTTGGCACCCCAGCACACAGCCAGCCATGCCTGTGCCTGCAGGTCATGCTCAGAGCAGCCTCCCTCCTTCAGACCCCTTGTAGAACAGAGTGCAGGGTCCTGCCTGGGCACCAGGACTCTGGGCTGCAGGGATGGATTTGAGCACTACACTTGCTCAGGCCCAGCCAGTGCTCTGGGACTGCCAATGGAGAGCAGTGCTGCAGGAGGCCCTGCAGCCTCGGTGAGCAGTGCATGAGCAGGGAGTTCCATGTGGCACTCCCCAGGCAGCCCTACCCTGAGGATTGCAGGCAAACCCCACATAGCCCACTGTTCTGCATCACAGCCCACACCCAACTTGGCACCCCAAGGCACACTGACCTGCATGTTGGCTGTTGCGTCCCCCAGCATGCCCCCAAAGGTGATGGCATTGGTGACCGTTGCCAGGTAGATGTAGAGAACTGCTGAGAGGCACTGGATGTGCATGGCATCAGAGAAATCACTGCGATACCAGTATGCCTTCCTTCGGATGTCTTGGATCAGCCCCCCAAAGAGTCTGCAGCAGCCCAGAGAGGAGAAGAGGCAGCAGAGATCTGAGCACCCTCCAGCTGGCTATGGCCATCACCAGAGAGCAGAGTCCTCTCTTGGAATCATTGGCTGGTGCTGGTTGGAGGAGGATGTGGCCCTGGCAGCAGCGATCTGCCCAGCGAAGCCAGGATTGATGTAGCGGGCAAGGCCTTACCCTGCTCCCATCTGAACGCACTGACCTTCCTGTCCTTTCCAGCTCCTCACTGGTATGCAGGTGGGCCAGGCTAGTCCTGTCCTTGGCAGCAGTTGTATTCCCACTGCAGTGAGATTTCCACTCCCACAGGTGCATGGAGATCCTGAGGCAGAGCCAGGGGAGACTGAGCAGGTGGGCTACAGACCAGAGCCCTCAGGACGCATCATGCATCAAGACGATGCTATCAAGGACAGGGAGGATGGAGAGGGAACAGGGCTGGAGGCACCTTCTGTATTCCCTGGCAATGAGGTGGGGTAGGATGAGGACAAGATATCTCCACCAGCTGGCAGGTCAGCCCCTGAACCAACCCTATACAGACTAGTAATGAAAGAGAGCTGGGCAAAGCAGGAGGTGTCCTGCTGGAAGGTGCTGAGGCCTCATGTTCCCAGCAGCTCTTGCTTGAACATTGCATGGGATGGTTTTGCCACTCCCTCACTGGCAAGAGCCAAGTGGGACTGCAGATCTAACAGCACCAGGACCATAGCTGTGGTCTGCATCAGCTGGAGCTGCAAAGGGGCTTGGCCAGGAATACTTCACTGACAAAGGCTGGCTCCTAGGATAGCTTTACCCCCATTGAGATCCAGATTTCCTAAAGGTGCCTTCCAACCCAAACCATTCTATGATTCTATGATTTCAGCATCACAGGCTTGCAGCAGAGGTCTCCAACTGGGACCACAGGAGCCAACAAAGGCTGTGGGTGCCCTCCCCCCAGGATACCTCTTATTTGGGGACAACAGGCAGCGTGGTGGAGGAATTCGGTCACTGGGGTCCCATTTTCCTGGAGGAAGCACAGTCAGTTCCTCCAGAAACTCATCAATCCCTGCGATGAGGTCTTCTTGGTGCTTAGCCTGCCAGGCAATCCTTTGGAAGAGCTGTGGTGAGATGCAGTGGATTAGCCACCAACTCCTGCATTCAGCTAATCAGAGCCTTTCTCCCAGTATGTAGACACCACCGAGGAAGGCACCCATCCAGTCAGTTGCAATGGATGTGCTCAGACCTTATAACCACCCAAATCCTTTGTTTTCTTATCCTGGGCCAGGAAAGCTGCCAGCCCACCTTGTCCTTGGCCACCTCTGCTGCAGCCTGCAGAGAAGAGGAGCCTTGGCATCCTCAGCCATTCTGCTGCTGTGTGCTCAGGACAGCTGCTGTGTTAGGCTCACCTCATCTGTCAGCAATGTGGCCATAGCCCTTCCAATCTCATGGTAGGCTTTCGCTTTGGCTTGAGGGCCCAGCAGAATGAAAAGAAACCTGCAGACAAGACAGCAACCCATGAACATTGCAGTACCAGCAGCTTCTCTAAGGGAGCTCCTTTTGAGGGCAGGCAGTGTGCTGCCAGGTGCTCTGCAGGCAGTCTGCTAAGCACATGGGGAGTGAGTGGGTTCATCTGCACAAATTGGCTAATGGTGGTGACTGTGTTGGAAAAGTGTTCTATAGCTGAGACTCTATCAAGCTGTGTTATTGTGCTCTTTGTATCTGCTGTAGTTTCCATGGAAAAAAATAGGAGGCATCACTTTTGTAGTGACCTATGTACGTGCATCAGGACTATGGGAAAACTAGAGAGTTAATATCCAAGAGATGGATCTGAATGGGAGATAGCCCCAACATGCTGGCTGTACCTCGGAGGGCAGGCAAAGGGGAATGGCGCTCAGGGTACGGAGGGCAGAGACGAGCTCTCCTTCCATCCCGTTCCAACCCAGAGAGGAAAAAGGGCCATTCGGAAAACACATGAAGAACAGTTGCTGTCAGCTAAATAATGGCACTCAGCAAGACTCCACATGGGTCTGTCTCGACCCCAAAGCCATACATTTCCCTTTAAGGAGAGCGCAGGAAGTGAATGCTCCGTCCCCTGCGTGCTCACCACGGGCGCTCTGGCCTGAGTGACCAGGAGGTGGCAATGTCCATCCTCATCCCTACCCCTCCTCGGGGTGCTTCCTAAGGAAGTCCTCACTTCAGAGAGTCACACTGACATTTTCTTGTTACAGCTTCAAATGATACCATGTAAAAACATCTCCTGTCCCTGTTCCTCACCCCGGACAAAAGGTCTGGAAAGCACCCCCACAGGGCAGCTAGGCAAGAGAGAGCGAGAGTCCTAGAAATCTGCGTCTCTTTCCAGCCTTGATCACTGATGCTCCCAAGGAGTAAGTGGAAAGCATTCAGAGGCCCATAGGGAGGAGGATGAATGCAGAGCCCATATAGGGGTAGCACTGGGTCTGTGCCCCAAGGCTGCCTGACAGCACTGACACTGCTCTTGGTGTATCCCCACTGCAATGTTGAGTGCCCCTGAGGTGCTGCAGGATGCAGGAGGGGAGGCAGTGAGTAGAGGTTCTGGGACTGTATGCGGGCTCTGTACTTGGCTTTAGGTGTTTTCTCCATTGCTTTTACCAGGTAAGGTCTTTCTACTGGTGCTGGGCCCCCACGGCTGTTCTGTGCACCAAGGCACAGAGCTTAAGGGATGCAGGTGGCAGGGGGGGACACTGGCAGCAGAAAGGGCTACAAGGCCACTGTGTGCTCCAGTTACCTGCTGGGGAGGGCAACTTCAGCCAGTGAGCCAAGGGTCACAGCCTCTCTTAAGCGAAGGAAGACGGGAAATGGCTTCTTCAGGAAGTCGACTTCCCCAACCATAACGCTGGCTACTTCGGCCCCTGGCAGAAGCTTCTTCTTAAATTGGTTTCTCAGCTGAAAGGACATGGAAAGTCAGGTCCATGTGGGACAGCCAACTGAGACCAAACTTCAGATTCCAACCTCACCACCTACACCATGGTCCCCCTCATCCCCCCTTCCAGGCCACCTCCCTCTCAGCCCTCTCGCCTGGGGGCTCTCTGCCTCCCCCAGCGAGAACACATCACAGAGGCTGCGTCCTGCAGTGACAGACACAGGTCCTGACCTGTAAAACTTTTCTGTGCCATTTGTGGACAGAGCTTTTCAGCTCATTTAGGGTCTGAGACCAAGAAACTGATGCATTTCTTGGAAAAACTGTTTCTCCCATGGAGACCATTGATCCATCTGCCCAGCCCTTCCCACGCTACCTGCTCCTTGAGAGGCGTTTCTGAGAACTGGGTTCTGGGCTCAGGGCAGGATTTGGCCTTCTCTGCAAAAAAAACAGAACAAGCAGCAAAATGTATGCACAAGCAAAAGGTCAGCATGGTACATGTCCCAAGGGCAGCAGCAGCAGCATGCCAGCCCCTGCTGTGTTGCCAGGTGTACCTCTGCAGGAAGCAAGGCTGAGCTCTGTGAGCACACGCAGCGGGGCTGTGGTGGTTCGGTGCAGCGGCTGGCAAAGCAGCAAAGCTGCCAGGCAGTCCTGCAGCTCAGGATCCCATACATCAGGCTGTGCAGAGAGTGCTTTTTCTGCAACACAAGGTAGTGCTGAGCCCCAGCTCTGCCCAACAATGGGGCTCTTCTGGGGAAAGCCCTCTTTGCTGGTGGATCCAGGTACCCTCTGTCACTGGTTTGTCTAGAGATCTCCTGGTGGGCTGGCTCCTGTTCCGGGAGCATCCCATCCCATTTCTCTGCATTACCCACGTACCGATTATTTCCTTGAAACTGTGGGCATCCAGATCCAGCAGCACTGTCCCCTCCTGCAGACACGTCCTCAGCTCAAAGAGGCTGTGCAGGTGGAGTACTGGGACATGAGGTGTGCTCCAGCGCTCCCCTCCGTCTTCCACCTTCTCCTCAAATTTAATCCACCTGCCAAGACAGAAGCACAGTCAGGAGCAAGGAATGTTGCTCTGGTGTCCTGTGCTGAGAAGCAGGAACACAGATCCCTAAGTTTGGCTTGGGCACAGGGCCCTGCTGCTCCACACCTTGCTCTGTTCCCCTGGCCAGAGGGATTCCACCCAGCCCCAGGGCCAGCAGTGCATGCTGGCAGTCAGAAGAAAAGTGTTTGGAGCAGTTTGTCATGGTCAGGCTGTGCCAAATCCTTGCAGAGCAGCACACACAGAGCTTCCCTTTGTCCACTGGCATGCAGCACAGGGCAAACGTGCCCAGCACGGGGCAGTGCTGGCCACCCCTCGGAGCAGAGCCTGCTGCCAGGCCTCAGGGCATTGCCTGGGGCACAGCTGCACGGGGAGGTACTGGGAGAGCCCCAGCATTCAGGCACATGGCTCCAGACCTGCAGGGCTCTGAGGCAGAGCCGCTGCTGCATGGGAACTGCCAGCATGTACCTCAGTGTCTCCTTCAGGCATCGCTGTCAAGCTGCACAGGGACAGCATGGTGAGGTGGCATTTCCCAGACATGCTTCCACATGCCCCACACCAGAACTGGGATGGACCTGGCTCTGCTGTGCACCTGCCCAGGATCTCATTGCCCTCCCCATGCCCCACCTGCTCTCCTGGCAGTCTGCTCTGCCCCTGGTTGCTTCTGACTCCTGCTGCCCTGACCATCTGAGCCATTTTCTGGCTCCTCTGCTCTGCTGCTCCACTGCTGCATTCCCACTGCAGCACAGATTCACACTGGGAGTGCTACCCCTGGCCAAGCCTTTTTTACAGGCTGCTCTTGCTTGCTCTGGAAAAGAAACCAAACTATCCCCCCAGGCTTCAAAGCACATACACTGGGATCATGGCCATGTACCTCTCACACCTGCAGTGCCCCAGCTCTCTGAGGTGAGCGGTGCACCTCCTTTCCCACCAGTGGTTTGTGGGAAGGATGCATCCCCTGCCCTGAGGAAGAGCTGCCCAGCACTGCTGACTGCTCACACTGCACCCAGGCTTCACCTCTGACGCAAATGTCCTGCAGAGCACATCCTTCTGCCCAGCTTTCCCATGATGTCCTCTTTGCCCATTTCCCAGAGCACAGTGCTTTCAGTTCTGCCCAGCCAGACAGCAAAGCGCTCCCACAACTGGCTTGCTGCCAAGGACTTGAAGAGTCAGGGAATGCAGAAGCAGAACTAAGAGAATTACGTGAATGCTGTGAAAAGACAGTGTGGCCATTTGCACCCAGCCTGACACAATGCCCTCATAGGGAGCAGAAGATTTCACATGAAATGAGTCACTCAAAATCAGGAACAAGAGTTTCCTGGAAGGCGCAGTGCAGGCACTAGAGGCAGCAAAGCAAACCGAGCATTCTCACAGTGTAGGGCACTCCTGGGGCACCCCCCAAGCAGAGCACTTACAGGCTTCCCCCCACGCTCCCACTTTGCCACCAGGCCCTGCCCGCTGCCCACTGCCTACCTAGCTGTCTCTCTCCACACCAGGCCTGACGCAGTGCTGAACAGCTCATTGAGCTGGACGAACAGCGGTGGCCACTTTCGGTCCCCCACCTCTTCCTGCTGCAGGATGGCACTGATGCGCTCAGCTGCCGAGGAGATGCTCGGTGAGAAGATGCTGTGGCTGACTGCTGTGTGGAGAAGTTTGGAGCTGTGGGTTGCAGAGTCTCCCTGCCCAGGCTGCACAGCTGGAGCCGTGCCGGCCAGCCCAGGCACTTCAGCTCTCATTGTGCAGAGCAGCCAGGAGCCATATGCACCACTGGGCACTTGCTTTCTGCAGCTGCCAGTACTCGCAGCACCTCACTCATCACACCCTTATAAAAGTTGTGAGCAAGTTCAAACTGGCTGCAGACCAACAGCCAGGAGCCAAACCCCAAACAGTGTTATCAAAACACAGTGGCCAGCCCTGAAGGCCTTGGTATCAGTGGCTCCTGCTGCTCCAGCTGTCCATCTGGGCAAAAGACTGGGGAACCCAGCTTTGCCACCAGCTGCATCAAACCTGGGCTGATGGGTGGCACAGCCCATCACTACTCACCTGGCTCACTGCAAGAGACACGAGCATGATGCAGACAGCTGCTGCCATCACTCTGTGACTATGGTAGAGAGGATGAGGTGTGAGTCTCCCAGCTAAATGTCACACACAGCACTTGCGCCTGCCCCTGAGGCCAATCACAACCTGCTCTTATGTTCTAGGAAGAAGCAGTGTGGCTCCGAACCCTCTCAAACCTCACAGGGCTTTCAAGAGCACATGAAAGGCCAGAAGCAGATCTCTGATGGCAGCATCAGTGCATGGGATGGGAAGTGCATGGCCCTGTGGCAGCAACGCTGAGACAGGGGGATGTGGCACAGTGTCCCCCCTTGCTGGCATTGGGCCATGGGGATGCATGACTGGGAGGAACATGTCATCACTAAGGGAATCTGGAGTAGGGTAGAAGGGGCTAACAGGAGACAGCCTACATCCCGGGACAGCAAGGAGCCTCTCTGACTGCCACCCCCAGCCCCACCAGCAGCTGGCAGCCAGGGTGACTCCAGCCAGAGTAGGGCTGAGAGCACCAAGGAATGCCCACACCAGCAGGCCAAACGGGATGGAGATAAGTGCGCCGTGTTGCCACAACACATGGCCCTGCTTGCACAGACTGTATCGCCACCAGGTTTTGCTACCTTGACTCTTTGCAAACAAACAGCCTCATTGTATAGAGTGCAAATACCACAACATGCAGCACAAACACCCCAGCATACACAGGCTGCTTGTACTGGAACCAGCCGGCTGGCCTTGCAGCAGCCACTGATGGGAGCAGGGTGGCACAGGGCCAGGCACCAGTGTGGCAGATGTCACGTTTCAGGGCAGCACGGGTGGCCACAAACTTTGGCTCTTGTGCCAAAGGGGAACACAGTGGGTTGAAGTGTGCTGAGATATGCCTTGCAGAAACTGCAGCTCAGGCTCAATGGGCTTGGAGCTGAGGGTGAGGCTGGGACATGGCTCTGGTCCCACAAAGCCTTGCGATGTGCCAGGCCCCCCATACTGAGCAGGACAGGAGCTCTTCTCACATGTGGAGCTCAAGTCCTGTGGGCAGCAACTGAGGGAGCCAGGGCTGTTCAGTCTGGAGGAGGATCAGGGAAGACCTCATTGCTCTTTGCAGCTCCATGATAGGAGGTTGTAGCAAGGTACCAGCCTCTACTCCCAGGTAAAAGAGACAGGTTGGGAGGTGATGGCCTCACATTGTGCCAAGGCATGTTCAGGTTGGGTGTTAGGAAACATTTGCTCTCTGAAGGAAGATAATGCATTGGCATGGGCTGCACAGGGAGGTGGTGGACTCACTGACCCTGGAGATGTTCCAGAATCATGTAGACATGGCATTGGGAACGTGGTTAGTGGGCATGGCGGGGACAGGCTGACGGTTGGATTTGGTGGTCTCAGAGGCCTTTTATAACCCTAATTCTATGATTCTATGTGCTGTTCAGCCTTCCCTCTGCCCTCCCCAGGTTGCAGTGAAAGGTCAGCCCACTTCCCCATGAGGCATCCAGTCCCACCCTGACGAGAAGGGACCCCTCCCCATCAACCCTGCTTATCCTAAGGATACAACCAGAACTGCCCCACGCCCCTGCCCTGCTCTGTGCCTGCATCCCAACGGAGCCAGCCCCCAACAACCAGCAGGTGCTGAATGATGCCACCCCACCAGGATCCTTCCTGCCACAGGCACGGAGAAGGGAGCAGCACACGATACTGCGGGGCCAAAGCTGGCACGGACCTCTCGGTATTCCTCGGCGCTCAAGCCGTGCCCCGGAGCTGACAGGAGTCGGGCAGAGGCGGCGAAGCTGAAGGCTGCGGTGGCCGCGAAAGACCGCAGGAGGGAGCCCGGGGGATCCGGCTGCCAGCGGGCTGCGCGGGGCGCTCCTGGGCGCGGCAGGGGCTGGGCACGGGTGGCCCGGAGGCAGCCGACCCCCGCTCCGCCAGGATCCCCGTGCAGCCGTCCTACCAGCCTGCAGTGCGCCGCGGCCCCGTCTGTCCACCCCCACTTTGCCCTTGGTTTAGTGCTGGCCCCTTTCTCCCGTTTCTCTGTCTGCCGCGGCTCGGCTGCCACGTCTCAGGGAGCTGAGCGCTGCCCTCGGGGCTGAACTCAGTCACCCGAGTCGTCCAGAAGCCTTTGGCACCCCAGGGGCACTCTGCATACAGCCGCGCCGTTTGCTCTGCGATAACGGCGTTTTCCTAAGGAGTGTGCCGGGCCGCACAGCCGGGCGGTGTGCAGCTGCCAGCAGGGCTGGAGGGCCGCCTGGCTGGGGGGCTGCTGGCAGCAGTATGGGAGCAGGCTGGCACTGGGGAATGAGCACAGCGGAGGCTATGGAGCTGCTCCCAGCGCGGTGCCTGCCTCATCCGGACCTTCCCAGAGCAGCCCCAGGGAAGCGGAAGCATGGAAATGCACAAGTGGTTTTGCCTCCGGATTTGCTGTATTCAGTATGGAGCTGCAAGGAACCAAAAGGAAACTGTAAACTTCTTTATCTTTCCCAGAGTGTTTACTCAATGTATTTGATGTATCTTTGAGCTTGGCTGCTGCTGTGGTTCCTCCGGAACAGCCAGTTTTTTTCAGCCATTTCCCTCTGTCTGCAAAAGGTCTTTTCACACATCAGATAGAGAAAAGAGCAGTTGAAGAGCAGTGCAGAGGGAAAAGTGTTTGCAAAGATGCTGGAACTAGCCCAGGGCCAGGAATAGCACCTGGGAGCACCCTAGTCCTGCCAGGCTCAGCAAGTGCCCCATTCGGCTGTGTGGGCCACCTGGAGCAAAAGCCACTTCCAGGGGCACAGCGGCACCTCTGCTGACCTCGGCCCTGCCTTTGCGCTCTGCCAGGTAATGCAAAGGCACCTCCTCCTGTTAGCCTCAGCTGCACAAGGTCGTCCTAGAGGATTTTGGTGACAGGGAACAGGCAGGGGAGAAAATTCCCTCCTGAGGCAGGGACATGACTGGGGAGGGAGGTGTGGGAGTGGCGGAGGTGCCGGCACTCAGCGGGTCAGCAAGGCAAGAGCTGCTGTGCAGTGACACACTCACCTCGCCTTTGCTGCCTCTGTGCCAAATTCTTAAAGTCTGGTGATGCCCAGAGGAGACGGAAGGAAAACCATCCAGCAAACAATTGCATAAGTCAGGTCTGAGCAAAGCAGAGGGTGTGAGCCAGGGGATTACCAAATTCCTTGGAGACAACAACAACAATCACAGGAATATTTAATCACACTGCTGCAGTGCTGTGCGGAACCGAAACTGGCATCGGGGCTTTGGGCCTGGGAATTTGAGCTACCACCAAGAACAATGCAGGGCAGGTAGCCATGCCAAATGTGACCTGGAACAATGCCTACCACTGCACTTGTCCAGTGTTTGGCATCACCGGTGTTTTCTGGCCTGTCACCTTGGATGAAAATAATGCCAAGCACAACACAACCCAAAGTGGTTCTCAGGCTGGTAGAGGACACAGACTGCTGGAGCAATGGGGCCAGTAGCCAGGGCAACCTGCTGACATGCCACATTCTTTGGGGAAGCCACAAGTCCACCTGGTTAATGGCCTCACCATCCAGGCACAGAGGTGGCTCCATGGAGTCACAGGGGGCTGAGGCTGGCGGGGACCTCTGGGTCCATCTGGCTCAGCCAGGCCCCAGCAGGGCCACCCAGAGCAGGGTGTTCAGCACCACATCCATTCAGCTTCAGAGATCTACCAGGAGGAGACCCCACAGCATCTCCAGTTGCTGTGCCAGCACTCTGCCACCTGCACAGCACAGCAGTGCTGCCAGACAGTCAGAGGCAACACCTGTGTTGCACTGTGTGCTCTTTGCCTCCTATTCAGACACTGGGCACACTGAGAGGAGCCTGGCTCTGTCCTCTAATATGCCCTCCCTTCAATCATTTATGGGCACTGATAAGATCTCCCCTGAGCCTCCTCTAAGCTGAATGCTACAGCCCTCTTAGCCTGTCCCATAGGAGAAGTGCTCCAGTCCCTTCAGCCTCTCTGTGGCCGTTTGCATACTCTCCATTTATGTCCTCTGACAAAAAGGACTTCCACTACCTCTGCAGGCTGGCATGCAGAGCTGTCTCCCATTGACACTGAGTGGTAACAGGGAAGGAGTCACGCAGCTGAATCATAGAATCATGAAGGTTGGAATAGACCGCTAAGATCACTGACTTCAGCCATTGACCCCACTGTGCCCACTGACCACATCCCTCAGTGACACATCTCTGCGTTTCTGGAATTCCTCCAGGGATGGTGACTGCACCATCTCCCTGGGCAGCCTGTGCCAGTGCATCACCATGCTTTCTGCAAAAAAATGTTTCCTAATATCCAACCTGAACGTTCCCTGATGCAACATGGGACCTTCACCTCTCCTATCGCTAGTCCTCTAATGGTTGCCAGCCTCAGTGCCAGAGCCAAGGAGCAGATTTCCGTTCCGTGCCGTTGTGTTCTGCTTCCAACACCTCGCGGGTGGTGCTTAGAGGAGCCCCGCTCCTCTCCAGACCGCTTTCCACGGTAGTGCTAGGCTCCAGAGAGCATCCTGCGGCTCCTCGCACCGCAGCAAACCCCGACGGAGGCGGCCCCGCGGAGCCCCGGGGAAGCCCTTCCCGGAGGAGGGGCGGCCCCCAGCCCCGCCCGGCCCCGCCCCACCGCCTTCTACCCGCGGCGGGGCCGCGCGGGCGAAGAGTCGCTGCGGAGCGGGGCTGAGCTGAGCGGCTGCCGGGACGCTGTGCCCGGCCATGGACGGGCGGGCGGTGCTGATCCATGTGCTGCTGACGGCAGGTGCGGAGCTTGGGGTCCGGCTTCGGGGGGTCCCGGGAGCGGGCGAGGGGTGCGGTGCGTTCGGTCCCGTCTCGTCCTATCTCACCGCGCCTCGCTCCCCGCAGTGTGCTCGGCGGCAGTAGGCGGGTTCGGCCGCGACGGTCCGCACGGCGAGGCGCTTCACAACGAGGTGCTGCTGCACGAGGGCGGTGGCGTGGCGTCGGTCCCGGCCACGGCCCCGCTGCTGGGGGGCACCGCGGAGAAGGAGAGTGGCGGAGCGGCCTCGGGGGACGCGCTGAGCGAGCTGCCGAGAGGTACGTGTGGGCGGCGGGAGAGGGAGCGGGGGGGACTTCGGTCTCGAGGGATTCCCGGGGAGCCCAGCGGAGCTGCCGGCGGGGCCAGGGCGCGGCGGTGAGGCCTCGGCCGGAGTGGGGAGCGGCTCCGGCGGCGGCCGCGGATCGCCGTGGGGAGCATTCGGGGCCGCGCGTCGGGCTCCGGCGGCCCTTCGCTCCGCGCCGGAGGTCTCGAGCGCTCCCGAGTGAGGCGAGCGGCAGTCCGAGCTCGGCCCAGGAGGGGAGGGGAGAGCTGTGCTGGGGCAGCCCCGGGTCGGTGGCGGGCCGGAACCGCTTTCCTGAGCGCGACCCCGGCGGCGGGGGGGACCGCCGTGACTCAGCGCCGCCCACGCGCGGCTGCTTTTTATGCCCGGGGTTCGTCAGCGAAGAGTCTCGGCCGGGGTGCCGGAGGCGCCGCCCGGCTGTAGAGCGCTCCGAGCGGCCGCGCTCGGCTCCTCTCCCCTGGGTTGGGGGCGGGGAGCGTCCTGGTGGCTGCGTGCGGGTGGGGGGAGCCGCGTCTGTCCGGCCCGGAGCTCGGTAACCCGGCACCTGGCGGAGTGCGCTCAGCCCCGAATGGGTCACCCTCGCCTCGCTCTGCCCTATTCTCTCCTTGTCGACTCTCTGCCCTCCGCCGAGCGTGAGCTCTGCCGAGCTGAGCTGAGCCTCTCCCGAAAGAGACCCGGCCCTGCGAAGTGCTGGGGGATTTCCCCCTACCCTTTGAGGGGGCGGTGTGGAAGTGAGGGGAATCGAGGTGGTCTTTTCCACGCATCCCAGCAGGCTCGTGCTGGTGGCTTAGAGGGCAGCAGTAGTCTTGTGGAGCACTCCCTCAGCACCTCTAATTGATCTACGGACAAACAAGATGTTGAAGTTCCCTTCCAACCCCCTGCTGCAGCCCCCCTGGACCCAAAGCACCAACAATACTGTTGGTATCCGCCTACGTGCCTTGGCCTGGGGCAGTTTTCCCACCTCTGACTTCCAACACATGGCAGAGCAGGGATGGGGATGATGACAGCAGAGGCCCTCAGTGGGGTGTCTGGGGGTGAGAGGACAGCCCTTGCCCTAGAAGAGCTGCTTGCAGCCTGGAACCTCCCCTGCACTTGGGGGTTTCTCTAAGCCCCGGTTTCCTGGTGTATCGGTTTCCTCCTTCATCCTTGAAGGATGTTGAAATTGTGCAATGACTTCCTAGACGTGCGGATGGAGTTCTGCAGCACGAGAGGCTGTGCGTGGAGAGGAGGAGCTTGCTGAGGGCTCACTGTGCGAGCGATCTGCTGGGCAGGAGTGTGGAACCAAGCTGGTTTGTGTCCCCTCCCCAGCTGCCCTGTGTCCCCTTCCCAGCTAGCACAGCACTCAGCTCCTGTTCCCACAGTGTCACTGTGGTTACTGAGCACTGTGCTTAGGGAGAGCTGAGCAGTCCCTGTCCAAGCAGCGGGTGCCCTCTGCTATGGGCACCCTGTGAGGCTGTGTGAGGGGCTTGCTTCTGGCACCTGCTCATCTTAAGTTATTCTAGTATGTTGCTGGTTTGCCTCGTGTCTATAGGGAGTGTGCAAGGAACTTGGTGCTCCAGTTCCCACCAGCCTGGCAGGGAGCTGGCCTCAGACCAAACCCCACCAGCTTCTGCCCTGCAATTAAAGAATACCTCTGCAGTTTGTAGGAATGCTTCCTTTGCTGTCTGCTTGGTTTTGCAAAACCAAAAATTGACCTGGGTTTGCCCTTTTAATCCTGCTCTTGTCCTGTGGGCAAGCATGGTTGTAACCACAGGAAGGAGCATCCCTCAGGGCCATGAATGGGCTCTTATAAAAGGCCAGGGAAATAAAAGCCAGATAACAGCACAATTAGCGATATTTTTGTGTGTGTGTGTGTGCGTGTGTCTGTGTTCAGTGGAAACTGGTAGGCATAATGGCAGCATTTGAGATGCATAAAGCTCTGTCTTTATCCTGGTTTCTTGATTACTTGCTCCTTTATTTCCTTTAGAATTATTTGTATGAATCAGAAAGGCCATGATATTTGTGAAAATCTGGAAAGATGGAAAAACCTCTGCTTGGGGGCAGACAGAACAAAAGGCTGCACAAATGCCAGGGTTGAGTTGGCCACAGCCACTGAGGCTGTGCTGCTTTGCCTTGTCTTTAAATGACAAACTGAGGTGACCGATGTTTTCTCCTTTTGAAATTGTTTTTCAGTTGCCTTCCTGTCAAAGCCTCAAGGCCCAGTTACTCCCAGGAAGAAGGGGAATGGGAATAAAAGAAGAAAAGGAAAAGGCTTGGGGAAGAAGAGAGACCCATGCCTGCGGAAGTACAAGGATTTCTGCATTCATGGTGAATGCAAATACATCAGAGAGCTGGGTGCTCCATCCTGCATGTGAGTGAGTGCTGCGTGCCAGGGAAGCCTTGTCATTGTTTCTTGAATTCTCCAGGCAGCGCAAAGGAAGAGTGCAGGGGATATTTTTAGTGCTTGTTCCCCATTTGTGCAGGGATTGCTCTGACTCCGTGTCCTCTCTGCACACTGTGCAGCTGGAAGAGCACTGAGAAATTTTGGCCTGGATTTGCTCCTTCAAGCAACCTTGGCTTTGCCAAAATCCATCTGTCCTTAGGGCAGAGGCTCCAGCACCCCTTGCCTGCAGGGTGTCAGTCCATCAGCTCAGCAGAGGCTGTGGATTTTGGAGGAGGCAAAATCGCTGTGGGGCCAAGTTGCTGGCAGGTGCCTGGAGGTTGACTTCCCTTCAGCTGTAGTTAGGCCCAGATAAGTCACTGAGCACCTGAGCAGGCAGGATGGAGGCAGCTGCTTGGGGGATGCCCTGACAAAGCTGTGTGCTGATGGCCCTCTAGCCCTGAGGGGTGGGACTGTGTCTGCACAAGGGTGTGCGTGTTCTCTGTCGAACCCTGTGGGGGGTGCAGGTGGTGAGCAGGAATTGGAGGAGGCAAGCAGAGAGGAGAAATAGTTTGCTTGCTGCTGGGCACCTGGACCCAGCACTTCTGCCTCGGGAAATGGCCAAGGGTGTGCGCCTGATCCCTGCTGACGTGGGCAGAGGTTGAGCTGGCGGATATAAGAGGCTTTGTTCTTTGCTATCAATCCCCTGAGCCACCCAGCCTGGAGCCCAGGGAAGATAATAACTCCCTGGCTTACAGTGCCCAGCTGCTCTCACGCCTGGTGGTTTGTGGGGATCAGGGTCTGCACAGCTCTGTGAACCGCTTAGATTTCTGTGCCTGGAGGCCATCAGAAAGTTGTTGGTGGGCCCTTCAACAGAGCTCTCAGGACAACTCCAGGATCAGCTGGGCCTCCTGTCCCACTGTGAGGCAGGCGGCAGCACCAGTGCACGTGGGGCTGGGGCAACCACATCCTCTTCCTTCCTAGTGTTCCCTTGGTTCCAGAGGCCGAAGGGGGACGTGTAGAGATATACAAATGTTAGGGATATTCCACCCTTGGTGCTGGCATCAGCCAACGTCTGGGCTGTCCTTAGGGAAAACAGCCCCATCCCTTCCGTAACAAGGCCTCGTGTCTGTGACTGGTGTCAGACTGTGCCTGTTTGCCTGGCCAGTTCTCTTGGTAGCCAGAGCACACAGTTCACAGCTGGTTTCAGTTGTGCCATCTCAGGCTCTTCTCAATGTCTGTTCCCTCTGGCAGGTCCTGGGGCTGAGGCTGGCTTCTGCTGAGTGGAGTACTGGGGGCACGGCACCCAGCTATTCTGCATGGGTGGGAGTGTTGGCATGCAGTGGTGTTAAGAAGCCCTGGTGCTGTGCCCCAGGCAGCACAACTGGATGTAGGGAGGGGCTGACGTTGCTTGGCACTGCACAGCATTGGTGGTGCTGGGTGCATCCAGCTGGTCACACTGGCATGCCTTGGCCCACAGGGAGGGCTTGGGTGGCTGCCCCACAGCTCTGATGAGGATCATTATTTCTGGTATGTAAGCAACCTCCCACCTGCCTGTTGGCTAAGAGCAGGGGAAACCCTGCTCCAAGCAAAGCACTGAGCACTAGGCTTTCCTCTCCCAGAGACTGCAACCTGACTCACACAGCCCACTGCTGTGTGCTCCAGAAACCTGCTTGTGAAAGCCTGCTGGGTTCTCCTGTGTCCCTACTGTCTGTCCCTCTGAGACTTAAACTGGCCTTGCCAGGAGTCTTTATGTGATGCTTGGGGTATGGATGCAGAAGCAGCAGAACTTTCCAGTGCCAGGAAGCAGTGGTGCCACCAGATGTGAAAGTTCAGGGTAGGGTCTGTGGGGAATGGGCAGGGTGCTAGTGAGGGCTGAACAGAGGCAGCTTTCTTTGTGCTTAGGTGTAAGGGAACCAACATCCCACTGCTGGCCGAGAACATTCTTAAAATCTGTTCTTTTCCCCCAGATGCCAGCCAGGATATCACGGAGAGAGATGCCATGGCCTCTTGCTGCCTGTAGAGCATCCCCCAAGCACGTATGACCACACCACAGCGCTCGCTGTTGTTGCAGTGGTCCTGTCCTCGCTGTGCCTCATCATCATCACAGCCTTGTTGATGTTCAGGTGGGTGGAATGGGGCTGTGCTGCTGGAGCCATGTCCCCAGGAAGGCTGCATGTAGGAGTGGTGGGGGCAGCTGCTCCATTCTCTGAGCATCTCTGCTTGGCCTCACAGGTGTCACAAAAGGGGTGTCTATGATGTAGAAAATGAAGAAAAAATAAAGCTGGGCATCACTGTGAATCACTGAAGATGCCAGATGCTGGTGAGGTGAGCCCTTGCTGGGCGTGGGGCTGCGGTGGGGCTGCGGGTACTGCTGCGTGCTGGGAGCTCTGCTTGTTTTGCTGGCTGGGACCATTGTGTGATCCTGTGCCAGAGCCAGGCACGAGCTTGATGTGTTTGGTGGCCTGAGAGCCCAGGCTGTCCTGCTTGGGCCCAGCCATCTTTGCTTCTCATTCAAACCCCTTTCTTTTGATATTCCTGACCTTTCATTATCTAAATGGAGCTACGATAAAATAAGGAACAGTCTCTTTGGCAGTGTCTGTGGTGATAGAACAAGGGGAAATGACTTCAAGCTCAAAGAGGGGAGACAGGTTAGATATAAGGAAAACGTCTTTTACAGTGATGGTGGTGCCCAGTGACGTGGTTGATGCCCCATCCCTGGAAACTTTCAAGACAAGGCTGGATCAGACCCTGGGCAAACTGATGTCCCTGTGCATTGCAGTTAGACTAGATGGCCTTCAGAGGTTCCTTCCAATTCTGAGGATTCTATGATTCTATTGCCGCCGCCTTTACGTCCCTCCTTGTCCTATTGCTGCATGGTTTGATGACATTTAGCAGTAGTGAAACTGCTTTCCCTGCCTTCCCCGCTGCCCCCCCTGCAATTTGTTCTGTACCCTCTGTCTGATCCACTGAGTCATTTCCCCTCCTTAGATATTGCCTCTATTTATATACATATATAAAAAGCTTCCTTTTCCCTCCCACTTGTTCTTTGCTCATTACTTGCTCCAACGTAATGCCTTGCAGCTGGGCCTGGGAGTGCCCCATGGTGTTTCTCTGCCACTGTGGCTGGGTGTGCTCTTCCCATGTGGCAGTGGTCACCGGGTGCTGGGGTGCCACCAGCCTCGGCTCTGCTCCAAATCCTACGTGTTAGATGATGCGCTAAGTGCATATTCAGACTGTGACCATTTCCTTGATGCTGTGTTTCAGGGCTCGGCACTGATGCAGTTCTACCTCCTGGAAGATGCGAGCCACAGAGCCAGCACCATCCCTGGGACCCTGCAGCACAGCGGGACAGAGCTGCTTTGGGGCTGGCCAGGCAGTGGTGCCACTGCAGGGAGCTTCGGCGACCTCCGGGTGGAGGAGGCTGGGAGCAGTGCTCTCAGGCAGGCTCTGAGCAGAGCCGGCTGTGTAGGGCTCTCCAGAGGCTTGGGGCCGCCCGCTGCAGTGCATGCAGGGGAACAAACTGTGAAAGGCTTGGAGAGCAGGCTCGAGGCTTCCGTAGGCGCAGGAGGGGTGGGAGGGTAACAGCTATTTAACAAGAGAATGTTCCTTTTAAATTATATATTTATTTTAGATAAATTGTACATACTATTTATATTTATTGGAGGTCTGTCTCTGCACCCTTTGTGTAAGCCAAGATGATCCTTGTGTGGGTCAGACCTCCTTTATTTTTTAAGTGCAATGTAATATTCTAATAAATAACTTTGTAACAAACACTTGAGTTGTTGATTTAAGAGATGTGAGAAGGCGTCAGGTCTCCCAAGGCTGCAGGTGACAACTGGCCCATTCTGGTGGGGTACTGAAACCACCCAGGAGCATCTGTGGAACAGTGGTGCAGATCTCAAGCCTGCTGGCCTTGGGGTGCAGCAGGGCAGCTCCTGTTGGGGCACCCCTAGGGGGAATGGGTTATGAGGAGTGTGGTCTGCCCTGCCCCTTGGAGCTGCAGCTGTGTCAGCCCCACATGTGTTTTTGTACCTTGGCTGGCTCATGAATGGATGTGATTCTTGGGTACCTGCAGATGAAGCAAAGCCTCATTAAGTTCAGCCACTCTAATCTAAATTCAATGCAGGCAGGAACTGTTAGTAGTTTTTAGCCAGCATTTGGCTGGAGATGCTGAGTTGGAAGTCATAGCTGTTCTGTAGGAGCTGCTGGGTGAACTGAGGGCTGTAGTCACTCGTATCATTTTGGAGTGCGATTCAGAGTCCATTTCTGATTCTGTTGTGTAAAAGACTCACAAATCTATTGTACATCTTCCTTGGCCTTGTATGGGAGGAGCAGAGAGATGTGAAGCAGACAAAAATGGCTATCCCACTGCAGAAAATCTGCTTTCCTCCTGGTCATTTTGCTTTTGTAGATATCAAACTTTAATTTCCAAAAGGGAATGCTAAGTTATGTTCACGCCCCTACAATGTGTGCTAAAGTAAAGACAGTAAGTAGTCTGCAAAAGGTTTGTGTTTTGGACAAGTTTAGCCCAAACTTAGCTCTGGCAATGCATGGAATAATCTCTATGCTCAGCTGCTGCCTGGAGAAGGGATTGTGGGTTGCTTAGGAAGTGACTTTACAAGTTCAAATCTCTCGTGCAGCTGGTAAGGCAAAACCTGGGTGTGGGTAGGGGGAATGAAGCAATGCCTGGGCTCTGCAGAGCTTCCCAGGACAGGGGGATTAAAGTGCACAACTGTGGCAAATGGGAAGTGGGTTTTTAGCAGGGTGTATCTCTGTGCATTATCACCTGGAGAGCAAAAGCCCCTGGCAGCTGCAGGAAGACAAGTTACTAGCTCTGCCTTGCACAAACCTTAATGCTGGTTTAACAAGATTCTCAACTTCGGTCCTTTTAAAGGTCTGTTAAATAACTAACCTTTTCAGTTACTGAGCAGGAGGCCCTTTTGTTAAGCCTCACCTTGCTGTACCTCAGCCTCTCTGCACTGCTCCTGCACCCTGCCTCTAGCCTGGAGCACTGTCCTGCTACTCCTTGTGGGCAGCTCTGCTTGACCCAGGCTGGCAGCATTGAAAATAACCTAGCTGGAATGTTTTTCTGTATATAGCTGGAATTTTTGTGTTGATTTTTGCTCTGTATGGGAAGGCGTGAGGAGGAGGTGTAGGAGTCTGAGTGAAAGCCTTTGCAAACCCCAGGTGGGTGAACAGCAGAAATTGCTGACTGGGGGTGAGCAGGCTCAGAGTGCTCTGCACAGGGAGGAGGGAAGCACAAGGGATGCACGACTGCCGCTGCGGTCCCGTCTGTGATGGGACCAAGGCAGTCACTGTCTAGGGGCAGCAAGCTGAGGGACAGTGTCCCAGCCCTGGACCTCCTCATGTGGATGAGACTGGGAGTAGCGGAGATGCTCCCTGAGGTGGTAGCTCTGAGAGCCATGAGGCCATGTCAACACTGCTATTCTACCCTGAGCCCAGCTGCCCTCCGCATGTCTGCCATGCAGGCCTGCATCCTGGTCTGTGGGGCAAGCAGGGATGTCCAGATACCAGGGATGGTAATCTAACAGGACAGGAAATGGGAACATATTTGAAAGTGTAGAGTGGGAAGATGGCTATATCTGCCTCTGGGCTGGGAAAGGACAGGAGTTCTGTGGATACCCAGAAAGGTCAGGGATGAGGCCCCGTGGAACAGCTCTGTGCACTGTGCACTGTGGCACCATGGCAGCATTTCTGTCACCATCTGTGCCACCATTGGGTCCTGCTGAGCCCCAGGCACGGTGCAGGGAAGCTGAGCCATGCAACAGAGGCCTGTTGGCAATTCTGCAGGAATTCACTCAGGCCTCTTACTTCAGCAGCTGGGCCTGGCCGCACACCAGGGGCTTAGTGGTGAGGCCTCTGGGTGCCTGCCCCTGCTCCCCCAGCCCTGGACCCAGGATTACAGGCAGGTGCCTGGAGCAAGATACTGAGCCCTGTCACCCAGCCTGCCTCCCTCAGCTACTCCGTCCCACTGCTGGCACTCTTTGTGCCCCAGCACAGAGCCCTGCGACCTGCAGCACACTTCCTCCTCCATGAGCACTGGCTGTTCTCCAGAGCGAGGCTCACAGGCAAGCAAAATCCCACCTTTGGATTTAATTTAAAAACAAACAAACAAGAAAAAACAAACCCAAACCAACACAGTGTGTTACAGCAGCCTGTTTGATAACCAAGCGCCTCTGGCCTGTGCAGAGCACCTCACAGCTGCAATCCGCACCACCGCCCTGGCAGCGGGCGGGAGCAGAAGAGCTGCAGCACTGCAGGAGCATGGCTCAGACTGCGCTTCTGAGGGAGGCAGCCAAGGAGAAACACCAAAAGCTGTCCTTGCTTTCTCCCTCTGGGAATAGTCACAGCCCTACAAGTGGTTCCATTCCTTCCAGAGGAGGACCACTCGTGGGATGCTCTGGGGGCTGAGCACCTCTCCTATGAAGTCAGGCAGAGGGAGCTGGGCTCATTCACCTGGAGAAGAGAAGGCTGTGAGAGGACCTCATTGCAGCCTTCCAGTATTTTAAAGGGGATTATAAACAGGAGGGGAATCAACTTTCTACTCGGGTGGACAGCGATAGGACAGGGGGGAATGGTTTTAAGCTCAAGGAGGGAAGGTTTGGATTGCACAGCTGCACACAGGGCTGTGGATGCCCCGTCCATCCGTGGAGGTGTCAAGGCCAGGTTGGATGGGGCCCTGGGCTGGTATTAAACGTGCAGGTTGGTGGCCCTGCCTGCGGCGGGGGGTTGGAACTCGATGGCCCTCGAGTCCCTTCCAACCCAAGCCGTTGTACGATTCTGCGATCCGTCCGTATTTCCTCCCGCCCCGCCCTCCCACCGCGCAGGCGCCGAGCGAGGGGAAGATGGCGGCGCCCGTGGACTTGGAGCTGAAGAAGGTAACGGGCGTCTGGCTCTATCCGACGGGTCTCTCGGGCAGCCGCTCCCCTCTCCACCCCCTCCCGGCCCCCTCTTCACCCTCTCCCCGCAGTCTGGGCCGGCTCGGCCCGGCCCTACCCGCCCTTCGGCACCCGGCCGGGCCGCGGCCCCTCGATGTGCCGCTCTGCCCCCGCAGGCCTTCACGGAGCTGCAGGCCAAGGTGATCGATACGCAGCAGAAGGTGAAGCTGGCCGACATCCAGATCGAGCAGCTGAGCAAGACCAAGAAGCACGCGTACCTCACCGACACCGAGATCATGACGCTGGTGGACGAGACCCGCATGTACGAGGGCGTGGGCAGGATGTGAGTAGCGGCCCCCGACCCGGCGCTCTTGTCGCACGCCTTAAACCTGCATAAGGGGCTTTGGTTGAATTTGGCGGCACGGCTCTGACTGTAGCAGCCTCGTGAAGAGCAGCGTGCAAGCTAGTTTCCAGTCTGACTTGTGTGCTGACTCGCTGCGTGGCACGCTGACCTCCTGTGTGTGTTTTTTCTCTTGTGTTGTGATTTGGGCAACAGCAATGATTACACTTACTCAGGGATGTGGTTTTCTAAAAGGCTGATATGATTGCTGCCCAAAGGGGTGATTGCATCTCGCTGTTCCTGCTTTCCTTTGGGCTGCAGTGGACCTGTAGCTGGTTGGGCCTGCTGATGCAGTGAGCTCCCGGACCTGATTTGTGTCATCACACAATCTATAGGGTGAGTCTTAGGGAGCTGGCAGGCTGGGAAGCCAGGAGTGGTGTGTGGACTGCACTTCACTGGCAGTTGCCAGGTGAGACCAGTGAGCAAATGCAGGTGTGCCTGGGTTCATCCTGGGCAGATTGATGTAGTAGTTGGCAGCCCTGCCTGCAGCAAAGGGTTGGAGCTCAACGGTCGCTAGGTCCTTTCCAACTGAAGCTGTTCTATGGTTCTGATGGAGGTGTTCAGTGTGTCAGTCTTCTTTGGACCAGGGTGGTGTGGCTCCAGTTAAGCCTTTCCAAGTGGGTGAACTTGGGTTTGTGTGGAGATGCTGGTGATGCTGAAAGGAAATGGATTTTGATCTCATGCAGGAGATAGCTGATGTGACCCAGGCAGGTGGTAGGCTGGTTGTTTTTTTCACAGAAAAGACAAACTAAGAGTAGATTCTGGAATCAACAATTTTTCTTTAGAGGTTTTTTCGTTTGTTTGGTTTTTTTTTGTTTTTTGTTTTTTGTTTTTTTTTTTTTTTTTGTCTCAAAGCAGGGTATACTTCTTCAGTATGAAATAATTCCTCAAGATTCTTTGAAAACATGAGTATATTGGCCTTTATGGTAAAATGATGTTGCTTGTGAATGAGATTGTGTTTTTGTGCTAGCTGAAAAGTACTGTCCTACTTTTAGCCCAGCTGCTGGAGTGCAGTCTTTTTGGGGTTGTTCTCTTGCTTACCTTCACATGACCAGGCAGGTGGTTCAGACCTCTGCTGATGGTAGAGCTGCCATCAGAAAAATACTATCTGCATGATATTAGTGTTCAAATTTTTGAAATCTGTACTCCTTGTGGGTTTTGTTGTGCTAGTTACTATGCAAGCTCAGATTAAGAGTGCTTGTGCTCTCCATGCTGCTTATTTGCTGATTTGCTTTACCATTTTTTTCCTTCTTCTTCATTGGTTGATGCAGCGTTTCTGTGAGCAGTGCCTATTCTGGCCGTGGGGCTTAAGCCTGCCTTGCAAATTGGTAGTTGCATTTGGGCATGCTCAGTATCATTCACCAGCAGAGTGAATTCACACCAGGGACGCAAGGCTCTTACCAGAGCCCACTCCAACCCTTTGTAGAGAATTTCTGGCTGAAATCTGGGCATTTGGTAAAGTTGGCTGAAGCTGTGCTTGTGCAGGAATTAAAGTCCAAAGGCAGTTTGGCATCTTATATTCCCCTAGAGACCAAAGAGACCAAATAACTGCCATTGCAGTTATTCTGGCTGCGTGGTTTTTGTTTGGTGGAGTGGAATTTTTAATTTGTTGGCATTTGTACAGATTGGAGATTTCAGCTACCAAAGGGATGTTACGGTGCATCCAACACTTATGATCTCTGTCGTGTAGTTTAGCATCATCTCATGTGACAAAACAGAGATACAGGTGTTTACTGTAAGTAGTGTTGGAGCTCTAGTGGGTTTCAGCTATCCAGAAGAGATGAGTGTCTGCATCAGTGTTAGCTATGATGACTGGTGATGTTCTGACAGCTTGTTTGAATAGCTGAATTATTTAAAGTGGGTTTGGTGCTTCTGTTCCTGCATTCAACTTCTACCTTGTTAGAGAGGTGATTATTCCCCTCTGCTCTGCCCTCATGAGGTCCCATGTGGAGTGCTGTGTCCAGGCCTGGGGCTCCCAATTAGAACAGATGTGGAGGTTTTGGAAACGGTCCAGAGGAGAGCCATAAAGATGCTCAAAGGACTGGAGCACCTCCAATGAAGACAGACTGAGAAGTCTACGCTTGTTCAGCCTGAGGAAAAGAAGGGGGGCCCTGTTATGACCAGTCCAGTATTTAAAGGGAAATTGTAAATAGGAGGAAAATAAACTTTTTATGCGGTTAGATGGGGCAGATGGTTTTAAACTAAAGGAGGAGATATTTAAGTGAGATGTCAAGGAAAAGTTTCTCTAGAGAGGATGGTGAGGTGTTGGCACAGGCTCTCACAGAGGCTGTGGATACTCTGTCCCTGGAGGTGTTGAAGGCCAGATTGGATGAGGACCTGGATAGCCTGATCTAGTGCTTGATGTAGTGGTCAACAACCCTGCCTGCAGCATGGAGACTTGAACCAGTGATCTTTGAGCTCTCTTCCAACCCAAACTGCTCTATGATTCCAATACATGCTGTGTGCATGGGAGCAGTGCATAAAATTGCATAAAATTCTGTGGAATAAGCTACTCCAGGGAAATGTAACAATTTCACAAATTACGTTTGTGAAAATGTAATGCTTGAGGAATGTGATGGTGTGATGCATCCTGGGAGGAAGTCTGCCTAGTTCCATACTTGCTTCTGCACTACTTGAAAAGAATTATGTGGTTTCTGCTCTAAGCCCTGAGCCTGCTTCCTGCCTGAGAGGCTTTCCCTGCGCCCTGGCAAGTGTGGAAGTCCATTTGTTGTTCCTAAACATTTACTGTAGCTAATTTTGGTTTAACACAAGAATCGTCAGTGCCACATAGTATGAGATGATGAATTGCTGTGTACTGTATATATCTGTTAGACTAGGATATCATCTGAGTAGTGACATCGTGCCAAATACATTTTTATTTTCTTACTTCATGCTCTTTGAAAGGCTTGTTACGTAGCCTGATACAACTGCCACTGTGGTGGACTCCTGCTTAAGCTATTTGTGAACTGATATCATCGTGCTGCTTTGAGAACTATGCCGAAAGCTTAAGCTTCAGAATTTTGTCTGAATGCTTCAGACCTTTCTCTTCACATTCCTTTGAATGATGACCTGGACCAGCTTCTTATTTACCAAAGAAAAACATCAGGGGCTTATGCTGGGCGCAGTGAGGAGACCACTGCAGTTTTTCACGCCATGCCAAAATAGATGTTCCATTTTGTTTTGGTGTTGCTTTATCATTAGTGTTCTCTCATTTGTTGTAGAAGTAAAAATCAAGCAAATACTGTAGCTTTTGCAGAAAACCTTGAACATAAATGTGTATACTATTTCTATGGAGATTTTTTGGCAGAACCATGTGTGAGTGAAAGCTGAGAGAGGATTAAAGGTTTTGGGGTATTTATTGGGTTTAAATGCACTCCTGTTATTTAGTGTGATTCTGGATTTTGCTTCTAAATAAGACATCACAAATAATTGTAAACTTTTCTGAAGATTTTCCAATGGTGGATTTTTGGATACAGCAGGAAGAGCTGATTTTTGTTTGTTTTGTTCTGTGAATGTTTGGTTCTCTGAGGACAGATCACTGCAGCATGTGGTAGCCATCCTCTGCTTCCCGATCACGTTTCCAAGACTCAGTAAGAACTGAAGGACAGGCAAGGCTCTGTATTTATGGTTCATTACTACCTATAGGTCAGCCTGTGAAATTCAAGTGGCCATCAGAAGTGTGAAGCTCACTTATCTCGCTATTGAAAAAGTAAGGGTTTCATTTTCCTCATAAAGTCTGGTGTGTCCAGAGAAGTAGAAGAAAACAGAATTTGTGTCCAGCTGTTTGCAGTTGGACCACTGTTTTTACGGTGTGTTGAACAAGACGTTCATGTGGCACAAAAGGCTTACAGGGCACCATAAGTGGGTGGGTTCTGTGTCGCTGCCTTCATTTCACTGTAGCTTTGTCCTGATTTTTTTTTTTTTTTTTTTTTCACTTCATATCGTTGCAGTCTGAACAGTGCTGCTTACCATGTTATGGGTGAGTGTGGGTGTAGTAGTTGTAGGCTGTCTTCTGGGAGCTGTCACAGGGAGCTGAAATCAAAATGAGGTGCCAGGTAATCTGGTATGAGCTTTTACAGGTGTCTGTGGCTTGAGCAGTGCAGTCAGTGGCAGCAGTTGTTTGCTGTCCTCTTGTTGGCTGATGTGTAGTGCAAGAGAAGGGTGTGCTTGGTCAGTGGTTCTCATAGTTAACTGCTAGCAATAGTGGGATCCTGGGGCTTTGTATGACTGAATTCTGTTCAGGATCAGAAAGAGAGTGTGTTCAGGTGAGCACAGACTCCCATTTTAGCTTGGCATCTCTTGGTGTTTTGAAGACTCTCTTCTTTCCCGCTCTCCCATTTAGTTCTTGATCTGTGCCTGCTGCCTTGGGCTGCTCACATGCAGTCTCCTGGATATCTTGGTCCAGTTGTAGCTCTCCTGCCTTACTGCTTCATTTAATTTCTCCATGAAGTATTGAAACTTCAAAGAAGAAAAGTTTTCCATGACTTGCATGCAAGATGTATATCTGCTTAGTTCTAGGGAGTAGCTGTATTTCTTCAAAGAAATGAATCTGCTTTAAATGGGTGTGAAATGGGTACATCAGATAAGTCAGTGTTTGTCAAATACTCAAATACATAATCAACAGGAAAAAAAAATCGTAAAAATAGTAGCTGTCTTTAAAAGTATGTTTTACTCAGCGCTGCTTGGAAATGAACATGTCTGTTGCATGCTCCCACCTATTCTGTGAGAACTGTGATAGAAGGTTGGTGAGCCAATGATGCAGTTTTTATGTGAAGTTCGTCTCCTTTGTCTGGAAATTTCTAACTCTCTTTAAGCTCATATTTGCTTTGATTCCTGGATATGGCTTTCAGACAAATTAGTTCAGTTTGTTTCTTCTCTCTCCATAGCATTTTCCTGGTCTTCTACCAGGGCAGTATAGAGGAGTAGGCTACCTTAAAGGGGATAAAATCTAAACTTAGAAGGTAAGAGTTGGAACTGAGACAAACTGCTTGTACAGAGTGCCGTCATGACTAAGAACAGACAGTTCAATCTGCTGTGGTCCAGAGGCAATGTTCTGTAATGCAAGTGCCAGAGCTTTCAAGCACTTTTGTATTTACAGGTCAACAATTTGGATGTCAGACTGCTGTGGGGAGCAAGGGCTGTAGAAGAGCACCTCCAAAAAGGTGAAATCCTGGGTCTCTTGGAAGATGCCATCAGTCTGTTGCTTCAGTGCTACGGAATTATCTTTGAATACGTACTACAGAAGTATGAAATGTTTTGGAGAATAGAATGGTTTAGTATGGCTGGAAGGTGCCTACAAAGCTCATCAAGTCCAACTGCCTGATCACTGAGGGGCTACTAAAAGTTAGAGTCTGTTATTGAGGGCATTATCCAAGTGGAAGCTTTTGTGGTGTGCTGTGCCAGATGGCTCCAGAAGTCATGGATCTTGACTGTCTTACTTTTGTACGTAAAATGTCAGCTTGGTATTTTGATGTACCAAGGAACATTAACATCTAGTGGACTTCAAGTACTGCACTTTGAGCCTTTTCCTCCATTTCCTATGGGAAACAAGGAAATCAAAGGCTGGATGCCCAGAGAAAATACTCAGCATTATAGCCTTTCTTTTAGACTATAGCAGTGTTTCTCTGTTTTAGTGCATGGACTTGAATTTGGCTTTCCTCTGGCAGATGAGAATGGCCGAAGTAGCGGACCACAGAGTTCCTGTCACATCCCTGTGTACATGGGAATGCCGTGCTGACTGTGTTATCACTGACTGTGACGAAGTAGCCCTACATCTTGGGCCCACAGCTGGTGGGTGGAGATGCCCAGAACCAGTTCCCAGTCTGATATGCATATAAAATTTGTTTGCAGTTGTCTTAATACACACAGGAAGTCGAGGTCTGAATGTGCTCTGACCTATGTGTCTAGTCTTGCTTGACATTGGAGATGAGGAGGCTTAAAGTTGTGTTCCCTATGTTAAAACACTGAAGTAAACTAGTAGGAAGCCACTGATGCGCATATATTTTACATAAGTTTAGTACAGAGACACAGCAAGAATTGCTATGGGGAGAACTCCTTGAGTGCACTCTGCAGGGCTGCAGAGTGGGACTTCAAGGTTCTGGTGGGTGAGAAGCTGGATATGAGGTTGAGGCAGCAGTGCACTGCAGCTGTGCTGCCCCATGCCTGGAGGTGCCCCAGGCCGTGGATGGGCCCTGAGCTGGGGGGTGTCAAGGCCCTCCCCACCCCAGCATTCTGCAGTGCTGTGAAGCAAAGTCCTTAACTCAGAAATTCTGTAAATACTGTCTTGAATTTTTATTCTTGTTGTCCGCAGAACTATTTGCTGAATTGACAGAATGTTTCAGCCAGTTGGAGCTGGAGCAGGGGGAGGGAAGGAGAGAAAAGCTTTCTGGGAAGGAAGGATTTTTCCAAAACAGCATTTTTGGACCGAAAAAAGACTGAATGTTAATTCAAAAAAGTTTGTTCTAATGATTAGGAAAAAACAGTGAGTGGGGTTGAGTTAGTGCTAACTAATTTAAATCTAGCACCAGAAATATCTCTGCGTGAATGTAATGCTTGATCTTTTCTGACTGAAACAGTTATCTTACACCCACTTCTGTGATGCTTGCTGTATTGGTTTCTTTGATCTGTTGTTTTTATAGTGGGATTCATGGCATGCAGGAGCGAAGGCTGTGTTATCTAAGAACCATGAGTTGATAGGTGGGTCTTCCTTCTCACTCCAGCATTTCAGAGGTTTATTCTATTTCTGCCCATGTTTTCACTTCTGGTTTGGGTAGGCCGGGAGGAGAGAGAGATTTTTTTTCACCTGCATCTGAGGGTGAATTTGCTTTTCAAGAGAGATGCACTTGACTTTCTTATTTTCCTGTGAATGCTCTTCATGAAGAGCTGCTACCGAGTAGAAGTTTGCATGTCAGAATATAGCAGTATGTCTGTGTCACTTATTCTTTTATTTATTTATTTATTTATTTATTTATTTACTAATACAAGCCTCACTTTTCAGATCGCTGAAGTTTTACCAGTGGAAGAACTTTTGTTGTTTTTTTTTTTAATAGAAGCGTATTTAGGATTGGTTGACCAGGGGAATTGTTTCTATTTTCTGCAGTTTCCAACTTTGAAAATTAGTGGAAAATACACTGCAGGAAAAATTGTTTGAAATTCTGTACTAGGTTGAGCTTCTTTTGCTTCAGCAAGCTACAGGGCATCATTGCTACGTAGCAAAACAAACAAACAAAAAACGACTATAAAACAAACCTAGAGGATAAAGTCACAAAACCAGGGTTGTAATGAGGGAAAACTATTGGTGAAGCTTTCACCTCCACAAGCTGCAATCCGTTGTGCTTGTGCTGTTTTCCACGCATGGTTTGAATCGCAGATGTTTTCCATTCCTGTATAATGAGAAGGAGTTGCTTTCTTTTTCTTTTTTTTTTTTTCTTCTCTTTAATTCCACTTATCTCTCTTGAGCCCTTGAAAAGAATGGACGAAGTCCTTTAAAAGCTGACTACGGTACTGGTTTGTTATTTTGGGTTGTACTATATTTAATGCGCACTCAAAGATAAATTCCCAATTTCAGTTTTTTAAAAGAACCAAGTATGAACAATGGTATAATTCTACCATCTAGTTAAGTGTCTGGCAATGCAGAAACTGCTGCTTGCAAGCTGTGTTACTATCTTTGTTTGAGGTAATGTAATACCCTCTAGCTATTGACAGATCCCAGCCTTCTCCTCCCCCCCCTCCCCCCCCCCAAAAAAAAAAAAAAAAAAAGAAAAGAGTGCTGTTTGCATGAGCATACAGCCCAGGGACCAGAGCAGAAGCATCATCCTGCAGCAAGGCGGCTGTGAGCGCTGGGCAGGCTGCAGCAGCTCAGAGGCAGCCACGGCTTGGCGTTGCTTTTCTTTTCCTTTAGCTCCTTAAGGTAAATAGGTTTATGGCTTACCAGTGTTCATCTGAGTAAAAGTTCCCCTTGTTGTGGCCTACGTAAGACTGCTTCTGGCATGCTGCCCATGCTGCTAACCTCCCTCCCCACACCACTGGTCTCGCATGGGTGCACTGCTCTGGGTGCAGTGGTAAAATGACACGTGAACTATAAACGGCTGCTTCTAGAATGTGTTCATATATAACCCTCCCAATATAAGCTGCAGGATTTGTTTTGCTGTAAGGTATGTGCTGCTCTGGCAGGGAGGAGGGGGGCAGTTACGCTGAGCTATATTGGGTGACCCAGTGAGATGAGGGGCTGCTGAAATAATGGCAAATGGAGGAAAAGCCTCAACCACCTCGACCCACGTGAGCTCTGCTTAAAGGTTATGATATGGTGAATGGGAAATTCAGAATCAGACTGAAAAATGCAAAACACTTGGACGTGAAGAGTCCGGACTATAATTAGTCATAGTTTTCCTTTTTAAATATTGCTTGCTTGTCTTGTTTGGAACTGGCTAACTCATCTAGGGTGGCTTAACTGGAATTTGCTGGGCTCTATCAGTGCCTGTTATGAGCTGCATGTTGTTGTGGAACAAAGAATCGAGGAATTGTTTCTAGAAGCAGATGCAGACCCTGGGAGAGCAAAAGGAGACTTCTGGATGCTTGCAGTTGTGAACAGCTGGCTCCTGTTCAATCAAGCTAGGTTGCTTGGGATCAGCTCATTGGAAGCCTCTATTCCATTGGCTTTGAACAGTACTTAAAATGCATTAATCGCTTACTGAGTATGCTCAGAGCTTGAACAGCAGTGCAAGTTCAGAATTAAAAAGCATCTTTAAATAGATAAGGGCATGACTGGGCTTAGTCCAACTTTTCTCGTGGAGTAGTCTAATGAAAATGCTTGGCTTCAAGGAGAAGGGTGTTATGTACAAACAACTGTGCTGTGCTACAACAAGGCATGTTAGATTCCTCTAGAAATACAAGAAGTATGGTAAAATAATACTACGACTTTGTACAAAGTTGACAGTTTTCTGCATTAAACTTATGCTAAGATGCAAAGAGTTTCCCAAATCAAAAAGGGGCTTTAAAGCTGATGTTGTAATCACCCTGTCTGTGAGCTGGAAGCCAGAACAAGTGGATTTCTGGATCTGCCATTAATTAAAATAGCTTTGGAGCTTTCCTGCCTCTAAAAATGCCTCTCCAAAAACTCGCACCTGTGGACTGCCAGCTTCTGTCCTCCCTCAGAAATACCTGAACTGTTACCTAAGCAGAGCAGAAGGGGGGAAGTGCTCATTGTTGGGCCAGGTGCCCACCACCAGGAGTTCCAGACGAGAAAGCTGAAGCTGACTAAGGTTGCAAGTAATTGGAAATGTTGTTAACGGAAAACCTTTGACATGAACATCACTGTTACTCCACCTCTAATAACTTTAATACATTCTATGTCATAGTAAAGGCTGGCATGTGCTGAATAAACATCTCCATAACCTCATTCATTAACAGATGAATATTTCAATATCTAATACTGTGTTTTAAAGTCAAGTAAACAGTACATTTTGGTGCAAACAAACTGAGTTATGGAATTACTTACATAGCATGAACATCGCTTGGTGAGTGTGTATGTGTGGCAGATGAAGTTAACAGCATCACTGAACAGTGTACATGAGCCTGAAGACCATTTTGGCCAGGGTGTGAGCGAGTGCTATGTAAATACTGACTAAGTGGGGCATGAGATTTAGAAATTCAAAATTAGAGGAAAAGATCTCTTCATAGGGAAGCAAGCAACTCATCCTGTAGTATTATAAATCACTTGCTCTGCCTTAGAGAAACAAAACACCTGTTGTGGAGCTAGCAGAGAACTGCAGGGAAAAGAATAGAAGCAATTGGGAATATTTAAAGTGAGGTTTCTCTTTCAGTTCTCTTATGCTCTATTTCTGTTCCTCATGTTGCTCTTTAAGAACCAGCAGTAGCTGGGATGCCAGGCCACGTAGAGGCTGCCGGTTCAAAAATACATGGCTGTGTTCTAGAGCTCTTCTTGTTGGCAGCCCAGAGCTGGCTGATCATTGCTGACCTCAAGAACCCCAGTCCTCTGTCACTTTCTTTTGTAATTTTGTGTATGTAAGTACTGGGTAAACTGCTAAGTATCTGGAATAGGGCATATTCTGCTCTGATGTTACTTGCTGTTCCCTTTTAAATGAGTGAGCAACTTAGACTGGGCGAATCTGACTGTTTTGATCTGAAGCACAGAATGGCTTGGGTTGGAAAGGCCTTAAAGATTGTTGGTTTTCAACTCCTTTGCCATGGGCAGGGTTGCCAACCACCAGAGCAGGCTGCCTAGGGCGCCATCCAGTGGTAGGGCATTTCTGGTATTTTTTAACAGCAGCAAAAAAGCTCACATGGGTTGTTTATTTGTTAAGTTTTGTAATTAAAGCATTCAGTGACACTGTGTCATTCTGAATCAGTATTTCACGTTCGATAGCATAGGTATCGTGTTTGACAGGCCTGCTGGTGTGTGCTGCGAAGTGTCTGTATGTAAGCAAGAAGAGCTTAATTTCTGCAGGACCCAGCTGGCTGCAAGAGTTGTGCTAGTTGTCTTCTGTGGAATGCCCGTACTTAAAAGTTTGTGCCCGAGGTGTGAGTGTGGAGCCTCTTTGTTGGGCCAGGCAGTTGGTTTGTGCAGGAAGTCTTTCAGTGATGTAGCTCACTTTATTACATGTGTCCTGTGGCACTTCTTACCTACTGAACAGAAATTCCGTGCTATTTCAGTTACTTCTTAGGCCGTGTTACTTCCTAAAGTAAAAACTCTGGCTGAGGTGTTTGTGAGGTGTGTATCCCAAGCTTAAAGCTTTTCAGTCTTTACTACTTTGAAAAGTGAAGCCATAGACTTAAATGTTTAATTGTGGATATGGCTTTGCAGCTTCAGCTTTGAGAATGTGGCCTTGGACAGATGTGGGGCAATACCTGTGAGCATTATTTTGAGGGCTTGATGACCTTGTGGCAGGAATTCTGAGGGCACACCTTGCAGCTTTGCTTTTTTCACTAATGACAGCTTCTGCAGGAACGAAGCACAATGTTGTCTTCATCCCAGAACACATGGGGGATGTGAAATCTCATATTGCTTTCCACGTTTCTTTTATCCAGTATGCAGGTGCAGTGTAGGAGCATCATCGATGTGATAATGCAGGTGATTATTCTGAAAGCATCTCCCATCTGCCTGGCTGCAGGGTTTGCATCTAACAGGAGGGTGGTTGTGGATGGGACTTTCATAGGGCTGAGCAAGATCCTCATGTTCTGTCTGCAGGGTGGTGTGTGCTGGGAGCTGGAAATGCAATCACTGCCTGAAATGGGGAGCTGAGGGGGGAGAGACATGAGTGTGCTGTGTTGTGAAGAGTAGGGATGAGTATGACAGCCAAGATGATTCTAGTAGAGAGACTGGAAAAGAATGAAGAAAGATTTGAGAAAACTCTGAAGTAGAAGACCTAGCAGAAATTCCTGTAGAAAAGACAAGGTGGATTCGAGCAAGGGAGAGGAAGAAGAGGAGGAGGAAGTGGTTGCTAAGCACAGCTAATAGCAGCACTGAGGAGTTTTAATTTACAGTCTGCTGTAATTAACCACAGTTCCATTCCAATGCATTTCAGGAATGGATGTGGCACGTAGTTTTCCTTTCGGTTGTTGTGTTGCTGGTGCAGAGTCGGCTGAATTTCCAGCCAAGCAGAGTGGATTCCATTTATGCCCAAAGAACATCTTGCAGGCCCTGAGCAAACCTGTTAATAATATCCTTTGTCGTTGGAGGTGGCACTCCACTGATTGCAGGCTTCGTTGCAGTAGGCGAGGAATGCATTCTGATTCTGCACTGTCTGAAGCTGTTCACGGTAACTGTCCAAGCGCTTGCTCCTGTCACCTGGCAGCATGCGTTGTCCCAGACGCTCTGTAGTGCTGGGGCAGACCTTGACCTCATTGGTATGACCCACGGAGACTCCTTCTAAATCCCCAGGGGACTTTCTAAGTAGGGAAGGGGCTGATCTGTGTCTTGTGCGTTCCTTGTGTCTGGAAGCATGAGAGGCAGCTATGAAAAGGTTCCTAACATTCGTCTGAGCTCAGTTGTTCTTTACTTCTTTGTGGGATTCCAGCACCACGTGCTTGTGAGATGCTTTGGTTGGTGTTGATTCTTCAGAGCAGGTTGGTGGCTTTTACATGCTGGCTTACAGAACACCGAGGTTTTATAGAGGCATCTTTCAAAGCCCTTGTGCAATTAAAAAAAAACAAATAAACAGAACAATGGAAACCAGTGGCCGCAATTTCAGTTAAACAACAGTTTCCTACCCTGTTTAAAAAAAAACAAAAAACAAAAAACAAAAAACTCTGAACTTAAAAAGCGAGGGAATTTGGCGTGCAGTGAGGGTGCGTGTTAAAGCCAAGCCCTGAGCAGCAGGAGTTGTGAAAGCTTAAAGGCAGGTGGATGTGGCTCTCTGTGTCCTCTGGAAGCACTTGGCCTTCCAGTGTAGTGTGCACATTGCCTCTGTTTCTATGGTTCAGGTTTGCTTAGCTTACAGTGATGCGTGACTTTTAACCATTGAAAGAATCCTCCTTGACTACATTTCCATACTATTATGCTGTCATTGCTGAAGATCTCTTTGAATGTTATTTGATAAGAAGGACTTCCCTTGCTAGGTGTGTTCCAGAACTGCTTTTGGAACTTCCAGGACACTGAATGTAGAGGGCAACCTGTGAGCATTTATTTTCTTCCTGCAAAGTAATGGGTGAAATAGTAAGCAAACCTGGGCGGGCAGCCTGGTGACATGGCAGTTCTGCTGTTGTGCTGTTTGCCGCCCGCCTTAGTATTTCAGTGGCTTCCTGTATGTATTTTTTTGAATGTTAAGATAGATCGAAAGGTGGAAGATTGGTAAGCATTTCAGAGTTGATGAACAGAAAGAAAGTGTGGAGTCTTTAACAGTGGAAATTTTTATTTGAAGGCATTAAATAACAATGAATTTTTAGTAGCGGGTAGCAAGTGTTTTCCAGCTGATTTTTCTGAGCCTCTTGGGCAATCCATCATGGTTTGTTCTTCTGTCTCTGACTAGAACATGGATGAAAATGAGTATTTCTCAGAGGTCATTGCAGTTTAACTTGGTGTGCAGCTAAGTGTACAATGCCTAGATTTTTTTTTTTTTTTTTTAAAGCAAAATCCAACAGATTTTGTCTCTTTTTTGCTTGTAGGTTTATTCTTCAGTCCAAAGGAGTCATTCATAATCAGCTTTTAGAGAAGCAGAGAATAGCAGAAGAGAAAATTAAGGAATTAGAGGTAAGTTTTTGGCCTGTAAAGGTGATGAAAATGTTGAAGGTCAACAAGGTACTGTTTGTTATGTCCCTTATTTTTATGTGATACATTCTCAAGGATTGTAACTGCAGGGGAGCATGAGGGCTGTTGCAAGTAACCTAAAAGTAATTTGTGTGCCTTGGATTTTTGCTAGGTCTACAAGCTTCATGAATGTTAAGAAAGCAGGTAGGGACTAATTGTTCTCTCTGTGTCCTGATATGAAAACTGGATGTGAGGGGTTCAATTTAAATTAGTAGGAGCTAGCTTTAAAAATATTTAGAGGATGTTTAGAGATTACTTGCAGCAGATAAATGATGGGAAGCTCTTTGCTCTGAGTATTAAAAGTTTATGTTGGGACAGGATAATTGCACAAATTCAAGGAAGAGAAATCCATTGAGCATTTCCAAATATGTAAAAATTGCATTCTATTCAGGAAGCCTGTGAGCTAAAAATGTCTGGAGTCTGGGAAAGTATTAGGAGGAAGTACCACATACGCTTACCCTGTTCTTAAACTCTGCCCAAGACATTTACTTATGGCTGCTGTTGAAGGCTGGATCCTAGAGAGGATGGACTGTAATGATGTAATCAGAGTACTCCTGTGTTCTTATGGAGGGAGTGCTTATTGAGGCAGAGAAGAATGCCTGAGGCACATAAAGTAGTGTCCATGCAAGTTCCAGCTGTTTGAACAAGCTATCGTCTGAATCTTAAGTATCTTCTAGTGGCCCCATGAACACTTTACAGTTCTTTGGAGAAGGTGTTTAGACTTACTGGACTTCTTCCAAGGCCATTAGTATTTTTGTTCTTAATGCTCCTGAAATAGAATTAATACATAACCGTTTTCCTTAGCTTTTAGAAATGACAACAAGGAAAGGTTGAATTTCATCGAGCTGCTTGTCAAATCTCTTAATGTTTTGGAGAAGGTGAGTGTGCAGACCAGGGAAGTAGGGACAAGCAGCAATAGGAAGTAGGTGCTCAGACAGGACTGTGCAGTCTCTATTGTTTCCTACTTACACTACAGCAAAAGTCAAGTTGTGTTTTTTTAATTTGTTCTTGAAACACATTTTGCCATGGGAACTTGCAGGTTGTGTTACCTGCCATGTTTTCTGTATCAAGTAATAAGGGGCTTTGTGTATCTGGCCACCAGAACCTTTTCTACGCAGGGAAAGTAAGTACTTCATGGATAGGCTGTATATGCCACCCAGTATTCATGCAGACAGGGCACAGTCGTTTTTATGCTTACGTGGTTATATGTGATTGTATCCTGGCTATTCTGGGACCATCCCTGAAAACAGTGGCCTTGAGCAAAACCAGCGCTGTCACTGAAGTTACAGAACTTCATTGCAGTCTGCCTGCATTTGGAAGTGTGTTTGACAGTTTTGGCCACTGTAACCTTCAGCTGTGCATCTCAGTTTCTTCCTGTTCCTGATGGAGAATAATCTTACCTCCTGAACTTTTAGATCGCTGACTTCAGCGGAATGGATGGAATTCAGCCCCGCCCCGGCCCCCAGATTATAACCTTTGCCATTCTTGCCCCTCAGCCTTGGAGGTGGTTGCTTCACAGATGTGTTTTTACTGTTTTGTAGCTCCATGTTGCCTCAGGTCTCTGGTTATGGCCACTGAATTGCAGTTCCCAGCAATTGTCTCAAAAGGTTGTAAGAGTGGGGAGGTTATTGCCATGTAGATTGTTTTTCTATTTAACTATAGAAAGTAAGGTTCAGATTGCTGAAACATTTGACAGTTTCTTTTAAATGAACATTCAAGTCTACCTTTTAACTGGTTTCCAGATGTCTGGCAGTTTTGTGTGAATAATATTCCTTGGACTTGGGATTCCCTAAGGAAGAGATTGACAGTCGCTGAAAAGTAAGATTTCAAGGGAAATACCTGAGTCCACTTATCACAGGAGTAGAGGATTTTGCTCTTCCGAGAACAAGTTGTGACAGGAGAAAAGAATGTGAAACTTTGTGACCTTGTGCTCCCACTACATGGTTGTAAAATAAATGTAAGACCAAGATAACCAGGTTAAAATATCCCTTCATCAGTTGTTCAAACTGGAAAAAAAAAATTAAAGCTATTTTTCACATTAACTACCTTATTTTTCGTTATACGTAATACCTTACTACACTTTGCACAGTTGAATTAAGCTGGCCGGAGTAACCCTCTGGTATCCATGCAGTGTGACTCACCTGGTTGCTGTCACAGCATGAGCTGGAGGCAATTGCATGGTGCAGTTACAGAGCTGTTGCCAAGGTACTGTGAAAAGTGCATTTTTGATATGAACCTGAATTTCAGAAACGGTGTCACAGGTAGCTCAGTCCAATTCTAGAAGAGTGCAGCATAAAGTTTGGGTTCACAGCTGAACTCTTCTCAGCAGTATAGCAAGAAATCCTGGCAGTTTGTGAAAATGTGGGCTTTTGTCTGCTTTGGAGGTGTGAGCTGGGTTTCCTGATACTCACAGTTGTTAAAATGAACTTTGAAAGCAGGAAGGGGTTTTGCCTCTTCTTTCAGAGGTTTGTTTCTCTCTCCTCTTTCCTTTACTCCCCTCTGTTGTGTTTGCCTGTTGTTGAAGACCTGCCTTGTTTCTTTTATGTCAGCACCAGGAGTGGGCTGTGACACTGCTAGCCTGGTTGTCCCTGCTGCTCACCTCACAGCAGGGCAGTGAGGACGGCCAGGGCCGGCTCTGTACAGAGCTGTGAAAGCAAAGCTTTGCTGGAATATGCACTGCATGTCCTCTGTGAGTGGAGCTATGTGAGCATGGCTCTGAAAACCCAAAAGGGTGTAGATATGTACAGACAAACAAAGGGGCAGACATAGTCTGTCAGTCAGCACACAAAATAGTTTTATCCTTCTTTTAAGGGAGGAATGTATATATGCACGTGTTTAGCAAACTTAACTTCACACTCTGTGTATAATCCTTTGGAATCCAAAGGGACTGTCTAGGCTTGTTTACAAAATGCACGTTTGCTTACAGGCTGGGCGAGTGAAGCTTACCAAAGCCTTCTTGGCACTTACAGAGGCTGAGTGTATGAGTCCATGCCATCACATGGGAAGCTTCCTGCCTAAGCGTAGCTATTGGATTTTTCCAGTCCTGATAATATCAAATTCTTCTTGTGTTTCACAGTGCAAAGGGTATGTGTAAATCTATTTTGAAAGCATTCTAAAGGGATGAGCACTGACTCTTTTTAGCTCAGCAATGTTTGTGCAGTATTAAGAGAAAAACCAAGTAATGTTTTTCTTCCCTTGTTTTTAAGGAAACATGATATGTGAGGGGTGGAACAATGCTTTGTTTCAGGAAATGTTATCCGTTTCCATTGTAGAGCTAGATGGGTTCTGTTTTTAAATGTGGCATTTTAAAAAGAACAAACTCTGATATTACAAAGACATGGAAAATTGATTCTTCGTTAGGGGTGGAGAAAGTGATTACTGCCGTGTGTTTTCTCTGATAATATCTGATAATCCCTCTCTCTCCTGCTATATTCAGCATGTTTAGTTGTCAGGCGTTGTCAGACTAAATTTCTAAAAATAACAAATAAGGGGGAGGCTGTGCTGGGCCACGCTGTTGACTGTGCCACTGAATTTAGCTCCTTCTTGCAAAGGGCAACCTGCAGCTTTCTTGGGGAATTGGATTTGGTTTTAAGCTCTGCCTGGGGCACCGCTGCACGCCCATATCCCATGCAATTCTTTATGCACTTCTATGGAGTCTGAATGTTTAATGCTGTAGGGTAGGTTGGTTTCTTCTCTTTCTGTCTGAAGTTGAAAATAATATGAGGGAATGCATACACAAGTGCTAGGGACCTCAAAAAGAATTTCTAAGTGTCCAGTTGTCCCATCCCATGCAGAAAGCCTCTTAACCTTTGTTCATGATTGGAAAAAAACTGCCTCTTGTTTAAAGACTGGTCAGGTTTGGCAGGACTGCATCGTGCTGAAGCTAAGATGCCACTGAACTGTGGTACTTTGAGGTGCTTGGATGTCAGATGTAGCAGTGGGTCTTCCCTGGTTTGCCTGCACACACACCCTGCTTGCACTCCGGCTGTCCGTTCTGTGATGCTTTCTGGGGCTTTGAAGTGGCCTCACTGCACTGGTGTGATGGCTGCACCCCTGTTCTTGCTGATCAAGCAGGGTGTCTGCTGGCTGCCACAGCATGGTTTTCCTTCCCTGGGGCAGCTATGGCTGAAGTGGGTGAGGTGTGTCTGGGGAGCAGTGCCAGAGTCTCAGAGCTGGTGCTTTGTACTCTCAGTGTAGGCATGGCCTGCTCTGTAGCAGTTCTCTGGACAGTCCTTTGGTTTTTGTGCTGAAACTGTTCATGTGGAGGCCAATTCAGAGGGTAGCTTTAATGATGTGCAGACAAATTTCTTGAGATGTGTGGGATGTCCTGCAGACCGTTGGCGACCACCAGAAGGTAACAGTTTTTTGGCCGATTTCTTCCTGAGATTTGCAGCACAGGAGCTCTCATCCTATAGTTGGAGTGGATAGGCCAGCGCCCAGGAATGTGTGGTGTGCTTCTTAAATAAACAGGGGAAAATAAAGAGTGCTTGTATTTGGCTTGTAGGGGGAAAGCTTCAAGAATAGCCCTCTATGATTTAGCCTAGAGCAGATTTTGCTTTGGAAGAGTGTGTTTTTCTCTATTGAATTGCTGGCATATATCCATGTGCTCAGGATGTGATTTAAATGTGTTGTCACGGCAGCCCCTAGCTTCTAAGGACAGCCCTAAGTACGCATATAGAAGATGTCAGACCCTGGCTTGGTCTCAGTCTTTTTGGCATTATGGCCTCATCTCCTCCAAGGAAAGCTGCCATGCTTCTGTCCTTGTTGCTCATCCAGCAGCCTGAATTATGCTTGGGAGCTTCATAGCTCTCCCTGGCCATGAAAAGGCCTTGGGTCCAGGATGAAAGCTTCCAGAGGTAGCTTGTTATCAGCATGGGGGCATCCACAGCTGCTCCCATAGGAAAGCAGAGCACAGGCAGAGCTGTTGGCATGCGTCTGTTTTCCACCAGCAGGCTTGTTGTGAAGAAAGCAGTACTGAAGCTCATTTGTTTTTTTCCTGTAGGCTGTCTTATAGCGGAGAAGAATTTTTCTTCTCCTTTGAAAAGGGAAATAACCTGAACAATGAACAAAACAAACCTTAAATGTAACATAATGATGAAAAGGTTGAGAGTGTTGGAGCTAATGCTCTTGGGACAGAACCTTCTTAATGGAGAAGTCCTCTGACGCTGGACTGGTGCCATACAAATTTAAGGTAAATATTGGGTATGGGTAATGCTGCTCTAGTTCTTTCTGTCTCTTGGATTGACTCTGCTGGTGGGAGCCCAAGCAGCATGCTTACCCCTTGCTTCCAGGGCTCTGGATGGATCTGATGACTTCTTTCTTTAAAGCCTCACAGCCCATCTTAAAGATTGCTTGTGAAAAGTGAAGAAGGCAGTAAGAGGGTTTCTTTCTTATAGCCTACCTTACGTGTATTTTGTGCTGTTTTCCTTCTATCCAGATCACATAATTTCACTCTCAGGTAAATGAAAGTTGGTTGTGTGCAGTTCGTGTCCTGTAGCTTTACAAGGGAACAAATACTCTTCATTAATTGTAAGGAAGAAGTTGTATTTTTTTTATACTGGTCCACATCCCTATGCTAGATTTGTTAGATAAAGGTAGATATGTGCTCTGCTCTGAAACTTGCTTAACAAGTTGGTCATATATTAAGTAGTGCAGAAGTCACCAGTTGCAAAATGCCAAGTTGTAACCTCACAGATGGAGGAGAAGGAAAATAATCACATTTAAAGGGAATCCCCGGCTCTCAGAAAGGATCTTCCACCAGTTCAGATGCAGAATGGCTTATGAAAACTCCTCTTCCTGTTTTTTGTGAAACGTGATTGTAGGTGATTCTCATTTGGGTAGAACGACCTGAATTTAAAGCGTCATGTGTATGATGCACACAGGGCTGGAGTTTTCATTTGCAGCAGTCGTTCACAGCACAGTTTTCAACCTTCCCAAATTTTGCAAGGAACGAGTTAATTAGTAATCGTGTTACTCTTCGTTGCGCGACGTTACTGCAAAGTAAGCACGCAAACTAGATGAAAGGGCAAAGGCCTCACAAAGGGGGAACCAGGATTTGGCAGCTTTTTTTTTCTCCCTGCTACTCCTGCCTTTATTTTTTGTTGGATAATCGTAGATTATAAAGGCAAGATAACAATTAATATGTATGTTGATTGCTTCCTTTAATACCCTTCAGAACTTTGTTACAGAGACACTTTCAAAATAAGTTTTATCCCAGAACTTACTTTGGGCTTTTTCGTTTTGATCTGACACACAAATCTAATGGAAAAAGCTTTTCACAGCACACTGTGCCAGTGCTTTGGCATTCCTTTGTCAGTCAGGGGAAAGTGAAGAACATTATGCGCTAATAGAAACCACTTCTTCCTCTGTCTAAATGGTTTTGTCCATCCAGGAGCATGCGTTTTGTCATCAGGATCTGAAAATGTTGCTTGTTTCCTTTGCTTAGCATTGAGCTGCTCTTACGTTATGTTACATTACATTGAAATCATTTGAACACCAAACTGATAGATAAGTCTTTCTTTGTCATTTTAAACCAGGGTCTGATTCATTGTCAAAGCTCTTCTTTGTACTTAGGGCTGTGGAAATAACCAAAGCAATGAACGGAGCTGGATGTGGGTCCCTCTCCAAATTCCTCCTTGCATGAGTAATAGTTAGTCACAAACCCAGCGCCGCTGTGCCTGCCTGAGTCACCCGGCCCGGAGCGGTCGGTCCTTGCTGCCCTTTGTGCCTGGTGATTCCAGGGCTCTGGGCAGGGGGATTACACGTACCTGCCGCCCCCATCTCCTCTGTCTCGCCCGGGGAGAACAGGAAGCGATTATTTGGAAAGCGTGCTGCTGCGTGTGGGAGGCCTGACCCAGCCCTGAGTCAGCTTTGTGGAGCCACACCTTGCTCACCAGGTATGCGGGAGGCTGTAATGACTTCCTGCTGGCCCTGTGCTGCGTCGGGTCGCTGCACTGCTCTGCCCAAAGCACGCTCCTGGGGAGACGTGGCCGTGTTCTCCCTTCTGCCTGTGAGCCCACGGGCATTGGCTGGGGGAGTGCTGGCTAGTCAGGCATTCATTTCTTCCGGTTGCTGACTTTCTGGGTCTTCTACCTTTACAGAAGTAGTTTTTCTTCAAAAATAGCCTCCTCTGGCCTGAACTGTATGAGCAAAATGGAGATGTGGTTTGGCTTGTACAACAGCCGTGGTGCTAGCAGGTGCTCTGATCTGCCACGCTGGCTCTGCAGGAATGTAGAAACTGAAGCACTGAGCGAAGGAACTTACCATGTTTTGCAAGAGGCACATTTCCTCCCAGGCAGAATGTGGGGATTTCAGCTCCGGAGTGAGTTTCCTCCCCAGTTCTCTGTATATGACATGACTGCTGTCATGAGGCTGCCAGCAGTGTGGTATCGGGCTTGGAGCAACATGTCTGAGAGATGTCCTCTTGAAGGGTGATTTTTCCAAGAAGGAGTATTCCAATAGGAGTCTGCACTGCAAATATATTTCTGCTGCCACCTACTGAAATGTTCCCATCAGCTTTCCCTGCTAGCCACCTCTGGGGTAGGGTGCACAAGTTCAGTGGAGCAATCCGTCATTTCCTGATCACAGAAAGCACCTGTCTCCTCCTCTAATTAATGTGCTGCCATGTGGCTGACATGACAGTTATGTGTGGCATGCCTGGGCTCTGTTGCAGAGGGTCCTTGCAGTTGTTCCCCTGCCTGTTACCTTGCCCCTTCTCTTGGAGACCTGCCTCCCTTGGTACCACACTGGGAAACAGTGAATACTTTCTCAGGGCACGTGCGCCTCAAAGCACTGCAGAGATGATGTTGGAAGCCCTGCTGGCAGTGCAGTAGGTAGGACTTGCTCGGGATGGGGGCAGGTTTGTACCAGCATTTCTTAAGCTGAGCAGTGGGCCCAGGTGAACCTCACAAAGCTCAACAAAGCCAAGTGCACAATCTACACCTTGGTGCCAGCAACCTTTGCTATCTGTACAAGTTGGGGGACAAAAGGATAGAGCACAGCCCTGCTAAGAAGGACTTTGGGTTACTGCCGGATGGCGGCTGGACATGAGCCACCACTGTGCCCTTGCAACCATAGCCTGGGTGCACCCAAAGTGGCAGCCAATAGGACAAGGGAGAGGATCTGCTCCTCTGCTCTCTGCTGTGAGACCTCACCTGGAGTGCTGCATCGGGACATGGAGTGTTCAGCACAGGAGAGACGTGGAGCTGTTGGAGCACATCCAGAGGATGGCCCAAAAATGCTCCCAGGGATGGAGCACCTCCCTGTGAGGATGGGCTGAGAGAGCTGGGGCTGTGCGGATGGAGAAGGGAAGGTGAAAGTGGACTTCTGGTATCTGAAGGGGCTGTAAGAAGGAAGGGGACAGACTCCTTAGCAAGGACTGCTGTGGCAAGATGAGGGAAATGGTTTCAAACTAAAAGAGGGGAGACTTAGATTAGATATAAGGAAACAGTTTTTTATACTGAGGGCGGTGAGGCACTGGCACGGGGTGCGCAGAGAGGTGGCGGTGCCCCGTCCCTGCAGGCAGCCAAGGTCTGGCTGGATGGGCTGTGAGCACTGATGGGCTGCGGGTGTCCCTGTGCTCTGCAAGGGCTTGGATTGGATGGCCTTCGGGGGTCCCTTCCAACGCAAACATGTCTATGATTCTTGATCTCCTTCCTAATAGGTGGACTGTGCTGCCTCTCTCTAGTTCAGGCTTGAAAGTGATTGAGTTTCCCCATTGCCTTGTGGAAAGAGTAAGTGAGGGAAAACCCAAGGACATGAATCATTGCTTCTCCTCCTTGGTGGGTGGCATCATCATGCTGCTGTCAGTGGCTGTCGTCAGGAACCAGCTGTGGTCCTTTCCTATTGCAGTTCACTCTTAAGCAAACTACAGGCAACTTCCTGAGAGCAATAACCCTGCTGCGTGGAAAGTCTGAAGTGCATCTAAATATTTGGTGGTTGCTGTGTCATTCCCAGTGTCAGTATGCCACACCATTCTCCAGGGTGAGGCCGCGGGGCATGGGGCTGTCCTCTGTGCTGCCCATGGGCTTTTTGTGTCTCTGCTGCAGAATGGCTGAGTGTTGTTCAGGAGATCCTCCTTATCATGGAGTTTCAAGTGGAAATCTCATTGGGCACAGCGCATCTCTTGAGCACAGTGAGACCCTGGGCAGGAGAGCTGTATGCTGTGGCCTGACCCCACAACAGCCCTGTTCCTCTGGAGAAGGGCTCTCTGCAGCTGAGGGTGCATTCCCTGCTCTGTCATGGGATCTGCTTATCACTTTCCCAAAGAGTGTGCACACGGAGACTGCAAGGAATGCAGAAAATGACCTGATTTAACTTTAGGGATAGTGAAACTAAGCTAGCACGTTTATTGAGACTGTCACAAGATGAGTTATATCAGGGCACCTATTTGAGGCACTGCATCATGCCTGAAGACTCCAGGGCATTCTTCCGCAGCAGTCTTCTTCTGTGTGTGGTAGGGGTGTGCCAGGGAGGGCTCTGGTAGGGACCTGAGCGTGTACCATCCTCACACGTTGGGAGGTGTAGGAAAGGAGTGTTAAAAAACAAAAAACAAAAAACAAAAATACAATGTGAGATTGCACATCCACAGAGCCATGTGTGTTGGAAAAGGCCACCCCCTAAAGTGGGCTCCTGACAGGGGATTATACAGGAAAGCATCCAGTGGGTTCCGAGTATCTCCAGAGAAGGAGACTCCATCACTGTTCTGGGCAGCCTGTTCCAGTGCTCTGTTGCTCTCAAAGAAGTTCTGTTGGTCACCAGAGCACCGGGTCCTTCTGTGCAGAGCTCCTCTGCAACAGCTTGGCCCCTAACCTGTGCTGATGCATGCAGTTATTCCCCCCCAGGTGTAGGGCCATACTTGCCTTTGGTGAACCTCATGATTTTTCTCCCCACCCAGCTCTCAGCCCGTCCAGATCTCACTGCAAAGCAGCATAGCCTTCTGGTGTGTCACCCACTGCTCTCAGCTTTGAATTGTCCAATATCATTCCATTGCTAGATTCTTCAATTTGCTGGAGATGTTTTTATTTGAGTTTAGTCACCTCATACTTCTGGTTGCAGGCCACTAATTTACAAGCTGAGGTAAGGAGACGGAAGTAAAATTTGAAGAGCAAAAAAAGCAGAAATTGAATGATAAGCTGCTGTTTGAAAAAGGGTAGCACCTGTGAGTTCTAGGCATAGTGCAGTCCAAATAAATACTAGCTGCTGTCCTTTGGTTTCTTGCTGAGCACAGCAGTGCTGTGCTGTCTGTTAGAGCTGAGCATCCTGGCCCCAAACTCCTGCGTGGAGCTGACAGCCCTGGGCAGCACTCCGAAGGCAGCTATGCCCCGAACATGGTGCTGTGTGAATATGGTGCTTTGATCATCTGAATCTGATCCACAAGGAGCTGATGAATGTTTTTTTTTCTTGCTGTGGAATCTGTGGATGCTGGCTCTTTAATGTGACAGGAATGCGCAGTCTGGATGTGTCATCGTGGACAAAGCCTGGCTGCTGCTCTCAGCGTGATGCAATAGCGGCGGAGGTGGGAGGTTTATGCAGTGTCAGGAGGTCGCTGCCTACATCTGCTAACCACAGTGGCCGTTTCTCAGGGCTGTGACCTGCAGGTGTATTTGCCCTAAATCCAGAATTTCCGCAGCAGCCGCTGAGAGCACATAGCGTGGAGCTGAACAGGGAGCAGACTGGGAGGTTACCTGCAACAGGGAGCAAAGTTGAAGCTTTGGGGTACTTTTGAAGTACTTGGGGCATTGCTTTCATTGTGTGCACAAGCACCTGGGCACAGACCTGCCCCTGTGGTGCAGAGTGGAGCCTTGAGGGTGCTATCTTCTCCAACCCCCAGCTGAGGCTGGGCATTCTGGTGCTCTGGGCACTGGATGCATTGTGCCAGGTTGGCATGTGCCATTCCTACCCCTTGCCCCATACACAGGGTCTAGGAGGGCTGCAGGAGTGCCTTGAGATGGGGAAGGGTCCCAAGAACTGGAGGGTTGGGGTGAGCAGGGCCTGGGGGCAGCCCAGGAGAGCCCCAGCATGGCTACAGGGGCACTGAGAGGTGCAGGGAGGACTGACCCTGCGAACAGCTTCACGAGCAGGAGGGATGTTGCTATCTGGAGAGCAGGTCTCGGCTGTGGGTTTTGACCCTCTTTCTTGGTGCCAGGGAGCTGTTAGTGGTTCCAGAAGGCAGATTTAAGTGAAAATATTTTTTAGGGCTAGCTTTTAGAGACATCATGAAGTCTGTGGTTTGCTTTGCTGCCAGTTTCCTGGTTGGGAAGGAGAACTTTTTGGCTATAGAATTAGCGTAAAGAAATCATGAAACTGCACACTTGGAAGCATTAACTGCACTGGCTTTCTCCAACTCTGCTTTCTATCAACTGCTATCCACATAGCCTGGGCCTTGCTAGCTGCAGTGGCAGCAGTGGCTGTCTCGCATGTTCCAGCGGGGGTGGCAGTGCCCTTCTGTGCAGGGGAGCAGCTGAGTGGGAGGGGTTGAAGTGGCTGTCTCTGCAAGGGGTGGCTGAGGTGGAATCTGATGGGTGACAGCCTGAGGGTGAGGGTGCAGGAGTTTGTCCTGTTCAGGAGCAAGGCAGCTGGTTGGATTTCAGTATGCGTATTGAGGATGCTGCCCTCTTGGAAATTTGTTGCTGCAAATCCTGTTATGTCTCTGAGTGCATTCAGTCGCCTTCTGGGCTGCCTCCTGCTCCTCCTGCAGCGAAGGCTTCTTCTGAGGCTGTAGTCTCAGAAGTGTGTGAGAGATGCTAGAAATGTTGATCACAGCAGCAAGACAGTGTTTTGAATCTTTGGGAGTGGAGAGCAGCTGACAGAAATCAGAGCTGGAGAAAGTGCTTCTAAAACGCCAGTGCATTTAATGCCTCCAAGTGTGCAGTTCCATCATTCCTTTAATGCCAGGCAATATCAAATGCAGGAATTGCAGAGATGGAGGCTGGGAGGCCGCAGAGGGCGTTCCTTGCACAGCTAGTGGCTACTAGCAACCCAGCAGGGCCAGCCAGGCTGGAATGGGCTCAAGGATGACTTCAGAGCCTTGATGCCAGCCCCACATGGCGGCCTGGAAGGGTGGGGATGTGTCAGCCCCTCTGGCTCACAACACTGCTCCCCAGGAAAGAGCATCAGAGACGCTGAGTTTCCTGTCTAGACCCCAGTAATTGTGGTGAGATGGCAATTGGTACAAGTTCCTGCTCCCTCTCCTGTGGTTACCTAAGCAGAAGCCATACTACAGCTCCACAGGAAGGAACACTTTGCTTCTGCCGTGCATCTTGGAAATACAAATCCTGGCCTGCTCAGGGCTGCCAGTGTCCCCAGCAGCACAGTGCTGTGTAAGGACCGCATGGGCACCGTCCTCATGGCAGCAGTGTGCCAAGCCTGGTCCCTGCCTGAGCCCCTTGTGCTTGAGAAGGAGGGGCTGGAGTTCCTGTCCCCAGACGTGAAGTCCCTCAGTGTCATGCAGAGCAGCATGAGAACAGCAGTGGCTGGGGACGTCCTGCCCTGCTTGTGTATCAGCGCCAGCAAGGCATCCGCGCAGGGACCCACGCTGGGCCGCCTCCCAGCAGCTTCCTGAAAAGCAGCTCTTGTAGCAAGAGGCATCCCACGTGTCTGCGACCACAGCAGGGAGACAAGGAGCCCTTTACTGTATCCCCCAGCCCTAGCTGTTGTTAACAACCTTTACTGTTTAAATGAAAGTTCTTCAGTGTTTAGAAATGGGAGCAGAATGAATGTCCTCACGGCATGGGAATTTCAAGCGGGTGTACAGAAGAGTTGCAGTGGGTCAGCTATGGGAGTGCGGATGGCAGCAGGACTGCACCGTGTGTGAATGGTTTTGCTTCTGTGTTACACACCCCAGCACCCAACATTCTCACAGTGTTTAGTTGAGACCATTGGCAGAGCACCCCCTTGGCCTTTTTTGTCACCCTTTGCTGCTGACAGTCACTGTCCCTTGGCACATGCCCAGCCCACCTGGCCTTCCACTAGCAGCTAGGTGCCATGAGCGCAGGCTGGCACCAGCTTCTGGTTTTACATCACCCACTTCCCACACCATACCTGAGCCCTGCTGCTGCCCTGCTCCAGTGAGGTGACGCTGGGGGTGAATGCCCCTGACTGCACCTCCTGTAGCTGGGCAGTGCTGGGAGCAGTGCAGCTCTTCTTAGTGCTGGTGGAATTCGGAGGTCATTCACATCGTACCGGGTTCCTCTGCCTGTGGTTGGGAAGTGGTTCGATGGAGATGCGCCGTTGCAGCCCAGGGAGCAAACATGCCCCGGGTGCATCCAAACCAGTGTGGGCCAGCAGGAAGAGGGAGGGGATCTGCCCCTCTGCTCTGCACTATGAGACCTCACCTGGAGTGCTGCATCCAGTCCTGAGGGAGACCTCAGCACAGGAGAGACATGGAGCTGTTGGAGCAGGTCCAGAGGAGGGATGGAGCACCTCCCTAGGAGGATAGGCTGAGAGAGCTGGGGCTGTGCAGATGGGGAAAAGAAGGCTCTGGGGGAGCTGAGAGCGGGCCTTTCAGTATCTGAAGGGGCTGTAAGAAGGAAGGGGGCAGACTCCTTAGCAGGGACTGCTGTGTTAGGACAAGGGGAAATGGTTTCAAACCAGAAGATTTAGACAGATATAAGGAACAAGTTCATTACAGTACAGGCAGGGAGGCACTGGCACAGGGTACCTAGAGAGGTGGCAGTGCCCCGTCCCTGCAGACAGCGAAGGTCAGACTGGATGGGCTGTGAGCACTGATGGGGCTGTGGGTGTCCCTGTGCACTGCAGGGGATGAACTGCATGGCCTTTGGGGGTCCCTTTCAACACAAACGGTTCTGTGATGCCCCAGGCTGAGGCCCACCTCCTGTGGTGTTAAGGATCACCCTGCTGGCACCCTCCAGCACGGGGCTGCACTGCATTCATGGGGACAGCCCTTGACGCATGGGCAGGGCTGCCTCGGGAGCATGGCCCGCAGTGGTTCCAGTGGGCTCTGCTGAAGCACCAGGCACTGGTGTGCCCTGCACCAGGGGCAGCTCTGGGACAGCATGGGGACAGAAATGCGTTCTGCAGGCCTGGCACCCATGAGAGACTGTTGTGTCTGTCGTTTGGAAACCCAGAGAAAATAGTCAGGAGAGCCAAGTGCAGATTTTCCAGTCACCTAGGAGAACCCAGACTAGCAGGAAAAAATGCTGCCTGTTGAATTCCTATCTTAGGATGCACAGCTTCGGTCTGCTTCCCTGCCAAGCCTGGGATAATGAGAGATGATTAAAGAAACATACACGTTCTATGGTGACAGCAGGGGATTTCTGAACACACAGCAGATAGAAAGGAGGGTCTGGTTTCTGAGGATGCCTCGCTGGGAAAGAACCTTCTTAACCTGAGTGTGAAGGGGTTTCAGTGGCACTGATGGCAGCACAAGTTGTGGTGCATAAATTAATCTCTGGATTCCAAACATGATGGGATCTCATTTCCTTTTCTTTATTGCTGCAGTTAATTTAGCAAACCCTTTGTAACTCTGCTGTTGATGCAGCCCAGCAACTCTAAGGAGGTTTCAGAGGGAACAAAATTCCTGTCTATGTGACCACAGCCCAGCCAGAAAGGCAAAATGCTGGTACTTCCAGGATGCGTCTGGGAATGACTTCCCTCCTGGGGAAGCAGCAAGTCCTGCACCCTTAGAAGTGCTGGGGCTCTGCTCTGGACATGCTCACTGCTGCCGGTGCCAGGCCAGACATTAACTCTCCCCTGGGTTTCTGTCTTGCAGCAGAAGAAGTCCTACCTGGAGCGGAGCGTGAAGGAAGCAGAAGATAACATTAGGGAGATGCTGATGGCCCGGAGGGCGCAGTAGATGTGAGTTCCTGTTGGGCCACAGATGGACCTGTGCTGCTCTCTGGGTGATGCTGACAGCTCTGCTGTGATGGCTGTTACCTGGCAGATCTAATAAAACCCTGCTGCAAAGCCCGTGTTGGCTCACTGTGTCTGCCGGCTGCCTCTGTCATATGGCAGCTGCCTTCCTTGCTGAGCTTTGAGGAATAAAGGAGGGGCAGGACTTGGGGTGGGTGCCCTTGGGGACATCCTACTTTCCTTGCGCCCCCATTGGTGGACAGTCTGATCAAAGCAAGCTTGCACCAGTTGCCTCCCATTTCTCCCTACTCCTGGCTGCTGTTAATGGGATTTTTCAGTGGTTTCCCACCAGCAGCTTGTTGGGATGTCACTGTGGCTGAGCTGCGCTGGACAGGCGCGACGCTGCCTGCCTTAGCACCATGCCTGGGCGCTGGCCATCTGCCCTGTGCAGTGTGAGACAGCTCTGCTGTTGGCACTTGTGTGGTATGGGCCACTCCTGTTGGTGTCTGTGCATACGTGTGTGCATTTGTGTCTGCTGCATCTCACCCCCAGCCCATGTCCAGCACTGCTGCCCGCCAGCACCAGCTGGCTACTGGTGTGCTGCTTGGCAGCCCCACACAAATGTGATGGGGAGGGTGCATCATGAGCACCCTTGTTCAGGTGCTCATCCGTGTTGACCCTGGGCACAGAGCAGACCTGATCTGGGCAGGGGAGCTCTGCACAGAGCTGGGGCTGAGCTTCTCCCCAGTGCCCAGGCCCAGTGCTGGCCCAGCATGACACAAGGGAAGGCTCTGACCTGCTTGCTGCAGTCCTGATGAAGCCCTCTCCAGCACTGTCAGCCCGATTTCTCCTCATCATATCAGGCAGTTTCTTAGCACTACATTAATCCATTGTTTCTTACCCACTTATTTACCTCTACTGCAGCCAAGACTCTGCAGCAGTGCCATGATGGAGCAGTGATGGATCAGCACACAGCTAGGAACTGCTGGTGCTGCCTCCTCTCAGCTCTCTGTCTTTCCAGGACCTGTCTGAGGGTCCCAGGTCCCAGCAGGGGCCCTTCCAAAATTATCTTCACCCTCTTAGCATACCATAGCAGGAGTGGCCCTGAGGAAGCAGAGGGCTTGATGGGACAGCCCCACGCAGGGCAGTGGTCAGTACTGTCAGAAGCAGGCACTCCATCCTCCTCCTTCCCACCCTGGCTGCTTCCACTGCACTGCCACAGCTTACGCAAGAGATTTCTGCAGAAACCCCACAGATGCTGGGAGCAGCAGTGCCAGACGCTGTATGCCAGGCCCCAGCAAGGGGCAGAGGCACATATTTCTGCAGCAGAACTGCTCAAAGCTGAGTCCAGCATTGCTGCACTGCAGTCAGAGCACGCAGGAGGCTGAGAAGAGACAGTGATGGGGAAAGCACACCCTCTACGGGACAGATTTATTGAAACAATTGGGACTTAGCAAATAAAATCAACTGTTGGCTTTAATTATTGCGTATATCTTCTTTTCTAGGACTAGGAAAATTTCAACTGATAAATATTTCATCAGAATGCCTTTGGCTGAAATACACCATGAGCACATTCTTCAAAGTTACAACAAAAGTTTTAGAAATGTTAAAAAGGGATTTTCCTTTACTAAAATAAAGGAGTGCACCCCCCCCACCCCAACAAGGCGCTAGGACTGACAGGAACTCTTGGCTGTGCAAAGCAGAGCGTTGATTACAGTAACAGAAAGGAGTCAGGAAAGGAGTGGGGAGACTGCATAGCACTCGTGAGAGGTACGGCGGCTCTGGCGGCTCAGGTCAGCATGTCCCAGAGGCAGCAGCAGCAGAGTGCAGTCCAGCATGCCGTCAGGCAGGCGCTCTCCCCCGAGTCGTCCCTCCGCCTCTCCTCCACGACGTACACTGCGGGGACAGAAGAGCCATCAGTCAGTGCCCGAATGGCCGCGGCGCCCAGAGGTGGCCCACATCGTTCTGTAGCTTGGGAGCAGCCTCCAGCTCAGGAACAGGGACAGGAAAAATAAACTGAACATCAATTAAAGTAAATCTGGGTAGTGAGAAAGACAAACATAATCTCAACACCTTTCCTCCCTCTCCCCAGCTCAGCATCACTGACCTTCCTGACTCCTCTTCCCTGCTCAGAGACAACGATGGTGAAGGGCAGCTGCTGTCAGCACACAGCAGTTCCCCCTTCACTTTGCTCTTCAGCCTCCCTGCATCTTCCCTTGCTCCTGCCAGGAGGTGCAAGCTGTGTAACTGCTTGCGCAAATGGGGAGCTGGGGTTGCTTCCCTGTCCCTACAGAGCCACCGGTGGCTGTGGCCAGCAGGGACCTCCAGCTCCATCTGCCACATCCCTGGCTCAGGCAGGGAAACCATGGTCAGGTGCCCAGGGCCACACACAGGCAGCTTCTGCACAGCTCCAAGGAGAACACTGCAGCCTCTCTGGCCAACCTGTGCCAGTGCTGGTTGCCTGTGCATACACAGGTGTTCTACAGTAGCCAGAAGGAGCCTCCTGTTTGTGCCCACTGCCTCTTGTCCTGGCTCTGTCCTCTTTGCACCTGCCTTCAGGTGTTTATAGACAGTGATGAGATCCGTCTGAGCCATCTCTTTTCCAGGATCAACCGTCCCATCTCTCAGCCTTTCCTTGTAGGGGAAGTGCTCCAGCCCCTTCATCACCCTCACAGCCCTTCGTTAGCCTCTCTCCAGTAGCCCCACATCTGTCCTGGGCAGCCCAGAACTGGAGCCAGCTCTCCAGCTGTGGCCTCACAGGAGCTGAGCAGAGGGGCAGCACCATCTCCCTTCCCTGCTGGCAGCACCAGGCCTAACGCAGCCAGGGACACCTTTGGCCCTTGCAGCACAGGCGCACTGTTGACTCGTATTCACCTCAGGGTCCCCCCGCACCCCCAGGCCTTTCACAGAATCACAGAATCACAGAATTGTAGGGGTTGGAAGGGACCTCCTGAGATCATCGAGTCCAACCCCCTGCCAAAGCAGTTCCCTACAGCAGGTCGCACAGGTAGGCATCCAGGCAGGTCTTGAACGTCTCCAGAGGAGACTCCACCACCTCCCTGGGCAGCCTGTTCCAGTGCTCCGTCACCCTCACTGTAAAGAAGTTCTTGCGCATGTTTGTGCAGAACTTCCTATGCTCCAGTTTCTGGCCGTTTCCCCTCGTCCTGTCTCCACTCACCACTGAAAAAGAGTCCGGCCTTGCCATTCAGCCCCCCACACCTTAGATATTTATAGACCTGGATCAGGTCCCCTCTCAGTCTCCTTTTCTCAAGGCTGAACAGACCCAGTTCACTCAGCCTTTCCTCATAGGGGAGATGCTCCAGGCCCTTCACCATCTTCGTGGCCCTCCGCTGGACTCTTTCCAAGAGATCCCTGTCTTTTTTGTACTGGGGAGCCCAGAACTGGACGCAGTACTCCAGATGAGGTCTTACCAGGGCAGAGTAGAGGGGGAGGATCACCTCCCTTGACCTGCTGGCCACGCTCTTTTTAATGCACCCCAGTAAGCCATTGGCCTTTTTGGCCACAAGGGCACACTGCTGGCTCATGGCCGACCTGTCGTCCACCAGGACACCCAGGTCCCTTTCTGCAGAGCTCCCCTCCAGCAGCTCATCCCCCAACCTGTAGTGGTGCATGCAATTATTCCTCCCCAGATGCAAGACTCTACACTTGCTTTTGTTAAACCTCATCCGGTTTTTTTCTGCCCAGCTCTCCAGCCTATCCAGGTCTTGCTGAATGGCAGCACAGCCTTCAGGCGTGTCAGCCAATCCTCCCAACTTCGTATCATCGGCAAACTTGCTGAGGGTGGCCATTATCCCCTCATCAAGGTCATTGATGAAGATGTTGAACAAGACCGGACCCAGCACAGACCCCTGAGGAACACCGCTAGTTACAGGCCTCCAACCGGACTCTGCACCACCAACAACGACCCTCTGTGCTCTGCCAGTCAGCCAGTTCTCAACCCACCTCACTGTCCACTCATCTATCCCACACTTCCTCAGCTTTGTTATAAGGATGTCATGGGGGACAGTATCAAATGCCTTGCTGAAATCAAGGTAGACTACATCCACTGCTCTCCCCCTATCCACCCAGCCAGAGACAACATCATAGAAGGCCACCAGGTTGGTCAAGCACGACCTCCCCCTTGTGAACCCATGCTGACTACTCCTGATAACCTCCTCTTCTTCCAGTTGTCTGGAGATGACATCCAGTACAAGCTGTTCCATCACCTTTCCAGGGACAGAGGTGAGGCTGACTGGCCTATAATTGCCTGGGTCTTCCTTCTTGCCTTTTTTGAAGACCGGGGTGACGCTGGCTATCTTCCAGTCTTCAGGCACCTTCCCCGTCTTCCAAGACTTCTCAAAGATGACAGAAAGCGGTTCAGCAATCACCTCTGCCAGCTCCTTCAGCACCCGTGGATGAATCCCATCGGGTCCCATGGATTTCTGAACATTGATGTTGCCTAGGCGCTCCCGGACCACCTCTTCCCTGACAGAAGGGGGGTCTTCCATTCCCCAGATCCTCTCACTAATCTCCAGGGTCTTTCCTGCCAGGCTGCTTCCAGTCGGGTGCCCCACCGTGTCCTGGGGCCTGGGCTTGTTCCCCCCAGGCAGGGCTCTGCCCTCCCCCTTCCTGAGCTGCAGGAGCTTTGTGGCAGCCCATGGCTCCAGCCTGCCCGGGGCTCTCTGGACGGGGACACAATCTTTTCCTCAGTCTTCCTTTCATTATGATGTTCTTGGAGTAGCCCTTCTCAACATCCCTGTTCAGATTCATCTCTGTTAGGGCTTTAGCCTTCCTAACTTCATCCCTGGGTGCTCAGACAGTGTCTCAGTGTTCCGCCCAGGCTCTTTGTTCTTTCTTCTACGACTGTTCATCTCTGTAGCCTTCCTGGCACTTCTGCCTGACTTCCAGTTCTTAGGGATGGATCACTTTTGAGCTTGGAGGAGGTGGCCCTCAAACATGAACCAGCTTGCTTGGATCTCTCTTCCTTCTATGGCCTTATCCGAGCAGACTCTTCTAAGCAGATCCTCAAAGAGGCCAAAGTCTGCTACCCAGACATCCAGGGTTGTGAGCTTACTGTGCACCTCTCTCCCTGATCTAAGGAACATGAACTCCATCACCTCACAGTCACTGCAATCAAGGCTGCATTTGACCTTTATGTTCCAACAAAACCCACTCTGCTGGCAGCTACCATCCATAAGATCACCTCTCCCCATCGGCTCCTGTCATCTGCAGAAGGATCTTATCATTAGTGCATTTCAGGAACCGGACTGCTTGCTTCCTGCTGCAGCAGATATTGGAGTGGTTGAAGTCCCCACGAGGACCAGAGCTGGTGAACATGAGGCTGCTCCTATCTGTCAATAGAGGGCCTCATCTGCCTGTTTTATGCGGTCAGGTGACTCATAGTAGACACCCGCTGTAATGTCACCTATCTCTATTTTCCATTTAGTCTTAACCCATAAGCTCTTGGCTGACTGTTCATCCATGTCCACGCAAACCTCCATGCACTTCAGTTGTTCTCTCACATAAAGGGAAACTTCCACTTTTGCAGCCTGTCCTTCCATGGCAACACACCAGCCACAGCCACGGCAGCCACCCAACCACGTCCCTGTGAGCACCACGGCAATGTTTGGCAGTGGAGGGCTGCAGAGTGCCCCCTGTGAGCAGAGTCCAGCACTGCCCCACGTCAAAGCAGAGCTCCTGCTGCTCCCAAAGGGACCAGACACTGCCAGGGCTGCAGCATGAGCGACGCTAGGGAAGGCAGACTTAAGGAAGGGAAAAGGACTTCTCAGCTATGGTATTTGAGGGAGAGGGAATGGGAAATGTGAGTGAAACAGCCTTGCAGACACCCAGGTCAGGGCAGGAGGACGGCAGCATGTGCTGCAGGGCACGGAGCAGAGGTTCCCTGTAGCCCCAGCGAGGCCATGGCAGAGCAGGCTGTCCCTGCAGTCCACAGGCGCTGTGCAGAGAAGACGTCCATGTGCAGCAGGGGCAGAGAAATTGGTAGAGACTTAAGTGTTCTGGGTTGCCCACAACCCCCACTCCTGGTTCTCGTGCACCACTTAGAAGAGGAGGCAGAAGATTGTGGATGGGAGTAAGGTGTTTTGGTTTGCTTTTAGTTCACACTGCTCTAGTCTGTTATCAATAGGCAATAATTACATTAATCTCCCTTATGCTGAGTCTGTTTTTCCTATGACAATAACTGGTGAGTTAATTCCCTGTCCTTATCTCAACCTATGAGCCTTTTTTCCATTATATTTTCCACCTTCTGAGGAGGGAGAGTCAGAGTGGTATGGTGGTCCTTAGCTGCCCATCAGTGTTAAATCACTACATACCAACAAGACCGTAGCCCTGCAACTGCACTCCGAATTTGGCTTGCTCATTCTCCATCCTACATGCACTTGAAGTGCTCTGGTCCTGTTCATTTCCATACTGGTTGTTATGAAGGGGGGATGGAGCAGGCTGTCAGTGCTCCCAGCAAACGGTGCTAAGCAGCAGGAGCTGCCTTAAATGCATTTTCCCAAAAGTGTCACCAACCTCACAGATGCACTCAGCTGTGCCCTGCAGTGAATTCATCACAGAACTTTGCCACCTCCACTCATGTAAGGAGACAAAAGTCCCGGGAATGGAGTAAGAAGGCTTGGAAAAAAATGCAGGTAGGTTCCTTGCCACTGGGTCACTTTCATACACAAACAGAAAATTTAAAAAAAGAAATTTAAAATAGAATTTTAGTACAAGTTGACAAGGACCAGAGGACACCAACTTGTATAGCTAGAGTGCACTTGCGTTTATCTTTACTGGCAACACTGAGTCAGGTTGTTTCCTTTTGGTTCCTCTTCACTGAGCTTGGAGATCACACCTGAAACCACAGCACAATTTGAAGGCAGGCACATAACATTCCTTGGGTCTGTTTGTTATGCTCTGCATGAGACATACAGGCAGCCAGCGCTCCAGGTGGCTGAATGCACGGGGCTAACAAGCAGAGGTCTGGGCAGGAAAAGGTGCACCTTATCAGCCTGGTGATACTCCATCCTGCTACCACTGCACTTCAAAGGTGGGGCACAGAGCAGCAGAGCCCAGAAAAAAAAAAAACAGATATGTACCCTCAGGCTACAGCCTGCATTCCCAGCCACAGACAGCCCCCCTCTCACCAGATGCAATAACAGAGGAAGCATCTCCTGCCACATGGACACAGCACAGCCAAGCTCCAGCAGAGTCCCCACACGTCTCAGCCAAAGCACAACAATCCATTCTGCTCCTCTGTCTGTGACTTTACAGCTACATATGAGCACGCAGTTCCACTGAAAGCTGCCCTTGGCCCAGCAATGGCAGGGTGGAAGCAGGCAGCCACATTCTGTGCTGGCACAGGTGCGCCAAGTGCCCTGCTCCTCCAGGAACAGAGCCTGCCTGTGACCCTGCCACCCCTGCAAAGCTCACGCACACACCCACACGTCCTGTCCCTTGGGGTGAGGCGCCCGGGCAGCATGCAGCCGTGGGGCCAGCGAGGGGAGGCTGCACGTGGGGCTGGGGCTGTGCTGCCAGGGTGCTCCACTGCAGCACAGAGCAGAACCAGGGCAACGACGCCTGAGTCCGGCATTCCGGGTCTTCTGCAGGGACCTCTTCCACTCCTTTAAAAGGGTGGACCACACGCACATCCCCTCTAAAGGCGTGGCCTAAGAGCTGTGATGGGCGGCGAACCCTGCCCCACACCGTGCCTTTCTGCTGACACTGCCGCAGGACCACGCTATTCAGTAAGGAGAGTAGCTGAACAAGTTCAGCTTGGAAGGACTGAAGGAAGGAGCCGAGTTTCACGCTGGGAAAAGCCTTCAAGCTTTTTTTTTTTTTTCTTTTTTCTTTTTTTCTTTTTTTTCCTGTGGCAGATCCACAAGGTCTGAACTTTTTGGTGCCTTTGTTTCCTCTGAGAAGGGTTCCATTAGAATGAGCAAAGACAAAACATTAACAAGCAACCCAGTACAAAAAGATGACGTGCAGTTCTTGAGCAGCACACACTGCCTGCTGAAGGGCACATAGGAAGGGCAAGAGCTCCTTGCCAGAATGGAAAACCCCATGGAAAAGGAGAGTCCTCAGCTCCTGCCGTCCCTCGGAGCCTGCAGCCACGTCTCCCAGGCTGCTTGTGAAACTCCCAAAGCAGCTCCCAGTGCTGCGAGCAGAGGCAGTGCTGGAGGCCAGCTTGCTGCACAGTGCAGCTCGAGCTCTCCCGCTTCAGAGCAGGATCGGCGATGTACCCAGAGCCGAGGGCCATGCTGCCCCGAGACAACCAGATCTGCTCTGCACACGGGGAAGGAGGATGTGTTGGCAACCCTGGGGTTCTGTCAACTTGAAGGCAGCAGGCTGACCGTCCTCTGGAGAACACCAGCAAGCACAGCACATCCTCTTGTGCCCCAGAAAAAGCTCTGCAGCACGTGACACTCCCAAATCTGATCCGTGTAAGCTTACACTGCTTTGAAGGCACTGCCTTGCATCCCTTCAGCTGGGTGCTGGAGCAGCTGGGATGGATGGGGCTCCCAGGCTGGGAGCACACAGCTGGTGCTTCACCCTGAGCAAAGGCAGGCCCTGCTCACCAGCAGCCCTGCATGGCACCTGCAGGCAGGAGGCCACGGCCCCACACTGTCACGCCAGGCAGGACATCTGCCCTGCCTGTTCCGAGCACACCGGGCTGCCTGCATGGCTGCTCCACATCCGGTTGCTTCAGTGTGAGGATGCAAAAAAGTTGCCGTTGTTAGAGTATCATTTGACAACTCCTTCGCTGCAGCACTCAAACCAATAAAGGGTTTATTGGTGTGTTTATAACTCACAAAGTATCCACTGTATGCAGTTTCACTGGAGGATAGCTCTGCATAACCATTCCCGCCTCGAAGCAGACCTGAAACGGCTGCCTGGGGAGGTTTATATACAGCAAGCTGCCCGGGACTGCAGGCATACAAGGAGAGTTTGCCTATTTACGTTTAATCCACCAGAAATTTTAAACTACAGCCAAGCGTTGAGGACGTAGTGACAAAGCATGTTCAAAGCATGCATAAAGTGCTCCTACGAAACGCTTGCTGAAATATTAAACAAAATGGCTTTCGCAGATCTGGGCCCACACAATGGCAGCTCCCCGCTCCCGCTGCACGGTGGTTTGTGCTGGATCATAGATGGATTCTGTTGCTCAGCACAAGTAGGCCAGTACCTCTCTGCTCCCATCCCTGCAAGTCAGTGCTGGCAGCTGCTGGAGCGGTGGGCATAAAGCTGGCAGCAGGCGGGCAGCTGCAGAGACTTCAACCATGCTGTATCACTGATGTTAAGGAGCTTTTTCTCAGCAACCAGCTGGGAGCAGGGCTCACTCTCAAGGTGAAGGCTGGCTCGTTATTCACTTGCAGCTATCAACATGCATGGGGCAAAAAGCAGTTCAACAGAAGAGTAGATAAACCATTCCCAGCAAAGTCTCTCACTGAGCTAGAAACACCAGTTCAATGATTTTGGACACTGAGCAGCTGAACATCAGCTTCAAAGCGCTAAGACACAGTGAAAGCAAGGAAGGCAGAAGCACACCTCGTAGCCCCGCTCCTCCAGGACTGTGCATCGGCACCACTACCAGTGCGTAGGATCCCCTATAAGCAGGGCACTTACAAAGCAGTGTAACAAACCCATACCCAAACCACAGCGTTAGTGACACAAGGCAATCGATGCCCTCCCGGATGACATCAGCCGGTGGCTTCCCAGCACTCCTACTGCTCAGCAGCTGTCTTTTAGCAGGGAGCAGGTCTGCTGCTGCAAGAACTGCTGACTAAAACCAACCCCCAAAATGTCAGCTAGGGACCAGCTGTTTCTATATGCTTTGTGTCAGAAAGCAGAATGCCTCCCAGCTGCAGCCAGCCGGCTGTGGCACACCTTATGGGGACTTCATGAGCCCCTTCATGCCCAATAATAATTGCCCAAGGTCAGACACCCGAGGATCTCCCACACAGCACCAAAGTCTTCCCACAATAAGCATAAGCCCATGAGTGCTCTGGGACAGGTGGTCCAACTCACAGCACAGACAGAAGCGACTGTTTTCAGAGGCACTCAAGTTGTTTTTTTCATTTCCTAGGTGTTGTCTGATTTTCAAAGGCTCAAATTTTTCCACTTCTACTGCTCTCTGTAGAATGGGATGGGACAGGGTAAGAACTGAGCGGAACCTCCCACCTTCTAATCAACCTCAGCGACTGCAGATCACGATGAATCATGCTTGCCCCAAGTGGCAGCGCTCCCTGTAATCATACAGTACCAGTCTGCGCAGTCCAATGCAAATACCTCCCACTCTGTTTTTAGAACAAATACTACAATACCTTGTTATTTCATGCACAGTCTCCTTTATCTTAAGCACACACATTTTCTTTCTGCTCATACCTCATTGATACGTTAATCATTAGCTCCAGAACGGAAAGGTGCCAGCACTGCTTTTCACCCAAAAACCAAAACAGTGACCTTAGGCTTCTGACACACCCACACCTTGCTGCCACGGACACTGCTGCTCTGCTAAGGTACCAACTCACCAGCATGGCAAGTCCCTTGGAGGGCTGGGAGGACCACGAGCCCTTCCAAACGCTGCTTCATGCCTGAGGCCCTGGCCCTTGTTGAGGTACTTCAGGCACAGCACCTGGGCACTCAGCAAACCGCACTTCAGGCACCCACGAGCACGGCTGCCAGGGAGAAGGGAGGTGCTGCTCCTTCATCTCCAGCCATGGCCACAGCACAGACCAGCTCAGCACTGCACTGCTGCACGCATCAGGCGGCGCTGGGCGCGCCCCAGGAGGTGACCAGCGGTTACTGAGCACCGCTGCTGCAGACTGCAAATCTCCAACACGATCTGCACAGCTGCTTGCCATAACGACAGCTGCTCAGAGCAGAAGCGTTCATTAGTGCTCTGGGAGGAGAAAACATTCAGTAGAAAATGGACCAATAAGATTTTCTGCATTTGTGATTAAAGCAGCTTTGTCACAAGCTGCTTCTGCACGAAGAGCTTTATTTTTGCTTGTTCAGACAGTCAGTGAAAAGCAACACTATTTTAACAGTGATTTCTGATGGTTAATCATTAGCTGCAGCTCATCGTTACTGTCTGTGCATCTGCAAAAGCCTTCAGCACATTGGTACTGAAGTTTTCTCAAAGTCCTTCCATTCTAGATGGAGACAGAACAGAGGAAGTTAGCACAAGAGCATTACCAGCAGGGACGCAGACAGGGCAGTGACCAGAAATCCTGTGTTCCTGGGCCACCCCTTAGGATGTGCACTCCATAGGAAGGAAGACCCAACCAGAGCTCCCAGACTGCAGCACATCCTGCAGAAAATCCCATGCTGGCACCAAGCACAGAAGAAGGGGCTGCACCCCTGGGAAACAGGGGTCCTAGGCCTCCAGTCGGAACTGGCGTGTGGCTCACACCAGGGTTCCATTCCACCCCACACCTCCTCCCATGTCCATGAGGCCTCCTGGGCAGAGCTGGGGCACATACATGATGTCCAGCAGCTCCCTGGGCACAGAGCACCTTTCAGCATTCTCCTCTTTTCTGTGCTCCTTTTCTGTGGACATGTGCTCAACAGCTCTGTGCCTGTCACATCACATTCCCTGGTCCCCTACCTCCATCCTGACCACAGGCTTTCACTGTACATGAGCTCTCCTTACCTACATCATATTCAGATTTCAAGCAATGCCTTAGCAGACTCAACATCTGTCAGAGTCAGATGAAAATACAATTTTCAAGCCAATAAGCTTCCAAAGTTGCAGAATGCTCAAGAAAGTTTCCCAGACCCCAGCTCTGAGCCCAAGCAGCTCTGCGCCTTGAGCAGATGTCAAGTACTGCACGAGCTAGTGAGCACACTGACACATCCCCACATCACTGCAAGCTCACCCCACCAGGTGTCCACATCCACCAGAACAGGAAAGTCTCTCCTCTCTGCTACAAGCCTAAAAACTCCTTGCAGTCACCCTGAGAGCAGCTGGTTGAGCTGTCAGGGAGTTGCACAGGCCACACGCTGCAGGACAATGACTACACAGCACACCAAGTGAGAACCCACCGGGGCCACACTGCACCAGGAAGGGTTCCACAGGGTTCCACAAGGTACTGCCCAGGAGCAGAGTATCGCTTTGGCAGCACGTATCCAGGCTCTGCAGGAGGCCAGCAGGCACCAACCAACTCCCCAAAGCACCACAGACTTGTCACACAGAACGCACTCAGGAGGTTCAGATAAAAATAAAATAAATATTTAAAACAAACAAACAAACAAAAACCAGGAGAACATCAGAGAGGTTACGACTGGAGGCAGCCTGGGCTGTAGTGACCATGCCTTGGCGGAGTTTGTGATCCTGAAGAATGCAGGCCTGCCAAAAAGCAGAGTTAGGACCCTGTGCTTTAGGAGAGCAAACTTCTGTCTGCTCAAGGAACCGCTGAGTGGGATCCCCTGGGAAATGTGTCCTTAAGGGCATGGGCACAGAGCAGAGCTGGCAGCTCTTTAAGGGCACCCTTCTGAGAGCGCAACGGCTCTCCCCAGCAGAAGTCAAGCAGGGGAGGCAGCGACCGTGGTGGCTGTGCAAGGACCTGCAGCTGAAACTGTGGGAAAAGAGGGAAACGCACAGAGAGTGGAAGCAGGGTTGTGTATCCTGGGAGGAATGCAGGGCTGTTGTCCATGTGTATAGAGATAGGATTAGGAAAGCCCAGGCACAGACAGAGCTGAACTTGATGAGGGACGTGAAAGATAACAAGAAGGGGTTCTACAGGTACATGGACAGGAGGACAGAGGCCAAGGAGAGTGTTCCCCCTGATGAAAGGTTATGGGGAGCTGGCTTCGCCAGACATAGAAAAAGCTGAGGTGCTCAGTGAGTGCTTTGCCTCAGTCTTCACAGGTAGTCAGGCTTCCTGTGTCTGCCAAGAACATGAGCCTCCAGATGATGGAGTGGTTTCTGTCCCACTGTAGCAGTGGAACAAGTCTGAATCCTCCTCATGAAACTGAATGTGTTTAAGTCCATGGGGCCGGATGATATCCATCCCAGGGGTCTGAATGAGCTGCTGAGGTGGTTGCCGAGCCACTCTCCATCATATTTGAAAAGTCATGGCTGTCTGGTCAAGTCCTCAGTGACTGGAAAAAGGGAAATGTTATCCCATTTTTAAGAAAGGGAGAAAGGAAGACCCAGGGAAGTGCAGGCTGGTGAGCCTCACCTCTGTGCCTGGGAAAATCATGGAGCAGATCCTCCTAGAAGCTACGTTAAGGCACATGCGAGACAAAGAGGTGACTGGACACAGCCAGCATGGCTTCAGCGAGGGCAGATCGTGCCTGACCAATCTGGTGCCCCTCTGTGATGGAGTGACAGCTTCTGTGGACGGGGGAAGGGCGATGGATGTCATCTACCTGGACTTGTACAAAGCTTTTGACGTGGTCCCTTACCACATCCTTCTTGCTAAATTGGAGAGATGCAGATTTGAAGGCTGGACTGTTGGATGGATTAGGAATTGGCAGAGGGCTGTGATCAACAGCTCTGTGTCAGGGTGCAGGTGTCACAAGTGGTGTCCCTCAGGGGTCGGTCTTGGGACCGCTGCTCTTCAGCATCTTCATCACTGACAGGCAATGGCACCGAGTGCAGCCTCAGCAAGTTTGTGATGACACCAAGCTGAGTGGTGCAGTTGACACACTGGAAGGAAGGGCAGCATCCAGAGGGACAGGCTGGAGAAGTACCCATGAAAATCTAATGAGATTCAATAAGGCCAAGTGAGGGGTGCTGCACTTAGGTCAGGGCAATCCCAGGTATTTATACAGACTGGGGAAAGACCTTCTTAAGAGCAGCTCTGCAGAGAAGGACTTCGGGGTCCTGGTGGACGAGAAGCTGGACATGAGCCAGCTGTATGTGCTCACAGTCCGGAAGGCCAGCTGTGTTCTGGGCTGCATTAAAAAGGGGCGGCCAGCAGGAGAGGGGGGTGATCGTCCCCCTCTGCTCGGCTCTTGTGAGTCCCCATCTGCAGCGCTGTGTCCAGGCCTGGGGCCCCCAGCACAGCAAGGACGTGGAGCTCTGGGAGCGGGACCAGAGGAGGCACTGAGATGAGCAGAGGGCTGGAGCAGCTCTGCTGTGAGGAAAGGTTGAGAGAACTGGGCTTGTTCAGCTTGCAGAACAGAAGGCTCTGGGGAGATATCATTGTGGCCTTCCAGCTCTTGAAGGGAGGTATAACGTGGAAGGGGAATGGCTGTTTACAACGGTAGATGATGATAGGACAAGGGGGAACGGTTTTAAACTGACAGGGGAGGTTTAGGTTGGATATTAGGAGGAAGTTTTTTCCCCCAGAGGGTGGTGAGGCACTGGAACAGGTTGCCCAAGGGGGCTGTGGATGCCCCATCCCTGCAGGCATTCAAGGCCAGGCTGGATGTGGCTCTGGGCAGCCTGGGCTGCTGGTTGGCGACCTGCACACAGCAGGGGGTTGGGACTGGATGAGCATTGTGCTCCTTTGCAACCCAGGCCATTCTGTGATGGACATGCAGAGAGAAAGCCTGAGGAGCTGCTCGCACTGCCTTCTAAGGAAACTTATTCTGGGGATGACGGAACCAAAAGGCATCTGGAGGGTGAGCTGAAGAAGCTGCAGCTCCTTCCTCTCAGCACTGACCCGCAAAGAGGAAGAACGCACAATTTGGCCTGCATGCTCTTGCAGCTGACCAAACATTAGGAGGCAGGCTGCATCACTGAGCCTGCTGCTCTTATCACCCCAAGCATCATTGCTGCTCATCAACTTGCAGAAATCCTATTTCCCTGTGTATGCAATAGGTGAAATGCAGTGCTGAGCTCTGTTTGCCACCAGGAAGGTGGGCTGCTGCCAGAGCCTGGCTCCCACACCCAACGCAGCGTTATGGATCAATGGGGGAAACAAGTAAAAAGATGAGAGCTGGGCAAACGGCTAACATCAAACAGTGCCTTCACAGCTATGAATAAAGGATGTCATTCACACTTTGCTCTATTATGCTTCTTTTTAAAGCACATCATCAGTAATAGTACTATACCACACCTCTAACTGAGAGTGAGAAAGAAGCACCTGCTGGTTATCACCTGTTCCCATGCGCTGGCTGACATTGAATTAATGCTTTAATTAAAATACTGATGGGGAAATGGGATAGGAGGGCTGCTCTAAAAGTCCAAAAGCACCTCTACAGCTAGAAATCAAGTTGTGTAGCCCCCATCCAAAAGCCAAGCCAGCCATGAGCCCTTGAAAGACACAGGTATACCACTGGAGACTGCCACCACAGAAATGCTGCTTTACCATCCGATTCTGACAGCATGTATATGTGATGACCTACATATACATACCAGAAGGAAAACATCCAGATCCAAAGTGCCTCAACAGTTATTATTTCTACCTGAGGATCCACTGAAGCTGGATAATTGACTGCTTCTCCACATCAGCTCAGCAGAAGAGCCAACCCTGGAGCTTGCCCACACAGTACAATACCTTCAAGCATGAACATTAAAGCATAACAGGTTTCCCAGTTCTCAGTGTAAATAAACGAATCCTAGCATATGACTTGGAGTAGCTTAAACCATAACATTAAGAAAACTCAGGTAGGGGAGCAGAATGTGCACTCAGGTGGCAAAACAGCACACAGCAGCCCTCCTGAGACCTGATTGGGAACACTGCTGGAGCTGAGCAGCCACACCACACCAGGCCAGCCTGCAACCTTTTGATTCAGTTACAGTGACAGTTTTTGCCGTAAGAGGTACAGATTTACAGCATCAGTATAATGGATCTTTAAAAATCAGCTTTTTTCAGGCTATCGGTTCTATATGAGATGCTGCTGGAGGCAGCCATTAAGAGAAGCCCCACCAAGAGCTCTCTCAGAAGACTTCTATGAAGCTGTCACAGAACACAGGTCTGCCTTGTGTTAGATGGGCTGGTTGGGAAGAAGAACAACGGGGGCTCAGGGGAGGAATCAAGGAAAAGGAGAAGATTTGGCAGGAAAAAAAAAAAAAAAAAAAGGAGTTGTAGCCTTGACTTCATTTTACACATTCATAAATGTTCTTTTACATAAGCAAATAATGTATTCCACTGAGAAATTACCCTTCACTTTATTTATTTTTTACCTGCTCTGTGGAACACACAGAACCACAAAGTGCTGAGTGTTACAACAGGGGCAGATGCAATAAAACCACACCTTGATGAAGACAGCGCCAGGAAGAAGCAAAGATCAAGCAAAAAAAATACATCAGTATCAATACTGTGATACACAGCATGACTTGCTTTCTTCCAGAAACCAAAGTGCACTGCTCCAGCATGTGGGGCTCCTGCATGTTTTAGGGAAACAAAAATATGCTGAAGAGTACATATGCATCCCACATGCTAGAAATACTTGGCTCCTAGTTACAAGTAAAAGGCTTATTTTTATTTAAAAAATCCCCACTGACATGAATTTAGTTTGTGGGGTTTATATTTAAAAGTGGCTAAAAATAGGCAGAAGGCCCCAGTGAAACTTCTCTCTCACATGTGCTCAACCTTATAGGCTTTTTCAGAATCACTTCTTCAGGAGCAACAAACCCAGGAGCTCTTCTTACCTTCACAAACCTACTGATAAATTCTGCTGTTGATATGCAATCTGAACTGTGAGCTACTCAGCTTATGAAGATGCTCCAACCCACCTCTGTGCACCAGTTTACCTATGCACAAGGCACAAAAACAACCACCCGCCATCACTCTTGTACAATCTTGTCTGAAAGTTCCATCCTCACTCTTGACATATCTTCTACAATTTGCTTTTGTTTTTCTTTGGTAATTCAGCAAAACACTCATAGCGACCATAGCAGTTGTTACTGTGAATTCCGCCTTTTTGATATCTGGATATCACCCCCAGATACAAAATGATGTGCTCCTTCCTTACAGTGTGGGAGGTTAACGCATTACAGGAGACACAGGCATACAGGTGCTAAGAATCGTACGGAAAACTCTGGATGCAAAACACACTTAGTCCTGCTTTTGTTTAACGTCAGTCATGAGTCAGCAATAAGAACTTAATGGAGGGGAGCAACCTTACAATTTGCAGCTCGTTGTCATTAAAGTCTTCTAATTGCAGCATCTTTGTACCTTGCCATGGGACACCCTGCTCAAGCAGAGCTGCTGTGTACAAGCCAGCAGCAGCTCAGCAGCACACGGCTGCTTGCTCACTGTCCCTAGGTGGGGTGGGGGAAAGAACAGCAAAGGTACAGGTGAGAACTCCTGGTGTAGATACAGGCAGTTTGCTGGGCAAAGCAATAATAGCTGCATGCATGAGTGGGGCGCAAAGAACTCACTCGCTGCTTCCAACAGCAGGCAGACATTCACCACTGCCAGTGAAGCAGGACTCCTCGTGTGCAACTGTTTCTCAGGAAAAAAGCACTCCAAACAGCTCCCTCTCCTTCCCCCTCCTCAGCTTTTATTACTGATGCCATAAGGCGTGGAACTTCCCTTTGGCCAGTTTAGGTCAGCGCTGCCGCCCAGCACCACGCTGACAGGGTGGCTCAAGGAGCAGAACTGCCCCTGACTCAGCGCAAGCACTGCTCTGCACCGGCTGCATTACTGTGCTGTCACCACTTTTCTCACATACCCAAAGCACAGCATTGCAAGTTTCCACAGAGGCTGATAACTGTCTCAGCCAAACCTATTACAAGGGGGAGGGACCCGATGACCTCCAGAGCCCTCAGCCATTATGTGATTACATTCATTTCAGGAAAAACAACACAAGACACCAACTCCCAAGTTTATCCTAGATACCACTTCATTGGCTTCAGAAGCCAATTCTGAAACAAGAGTTCCTAGATGGTTGGTTTGTGGGTTAACATGCAGAACAGCAGCTGTGTTTGCTGAGGTTTAATACAAAACTGCGCCTTCTGCAGCATAAGCCTTGGCTCTCATTGGACAAATATTTCACTACTGGTCCTCTGCAACTTCCCAGCCAGTTTTTTGTGCTGGTTAAAAGGTGCCCGAGTCAGAGAGATCTGAACAAAACAGCTTTCAGTGCAGTTTCCTTACTGAGTCTGATATAGGATCCTTTCAGCATTCAAAGCAGCAGATCTGCCAAAGCAACAGGACACCTTTCCCTGCAGCTCCTACAGCATCCCTCTGTGACTATAGCAGCAAAGTGCTACTTGCAGTAAGCAAAGCCAGTTTTCTGCCTGGGAGACTAGGAAGTTTTTCCCTGAGAACGCACCCAGACATGGGTGTTAGGCAAACAAGGTGCATTTCCCAGGGAAAATCCTGGATACTTCAAGTACGTGTGGCAGCAGCAGAAGGAAGCATCTCCACGCTGCTGCCTCCCCAGTCTGAGGCAGACCTTTGGAGAAGGAAACTTTTGTAGAGGAAGCTGAGCACATGCTGTTGTCACTGAGGCCAGTAATCAAGAACACTGAAAAAACAGGTTCTTGAAAACATCCCTTCACAGTTCAGTCTGTCCACCCATGTGTGTCAACTCTGGATTCGCCACAGTGGAAAAACTACTTGGAACTATCTCAAGTTCCAGTTTCCCATATAACAAGGGCCTTGAACATACTTTGTTGCAGTGCACTGTTCACTCAGAGCATCACACAGTGGTAAAGTAGCAGGGTACAGAAGACAGTTATCTCAAAAACACAGCACAAGCGCATCAACTCCAATCCTGAGAAGGCCTCAAGCAGTAGCACACTAGCCCCAGTGGTGTAGGACAATATCTGGAGAATGACCTCAATAACTAACAGCTAAGGACAGCCTCATAGCAGAGAAGGCCTCAGAGGAATTTTCTGAGCCCTGACAACCTACCAGGTGACATCAGCTCCAATTCCCACTCTATCAGCCCCAGTCTTTACAGCAACAGCAGTACCTGAACTGCTTAGCAGTGAAGCACTGACTGCGGTTTGACGTAAGTGTTAGTTTTCTTTCCACTCCTGAGTCAGACCTCCTGCGACCACAACAGACACCTCCAGCACACGCAGAGCCTCTGTCTATTCTTCCTGAGGGCAGCTCCCACCTCAACCGCAGCTGTCAGACAGCACTTCTGTGATGCCCACATGAATTCCTACAGAGCAGACATGTCAGCAGCTCTGGCCACATCCTCCAGCATCCCAAGGCAGCCATAGGCACTTAAGGCTCTTCTCAACAGCTCAGGCCTGTCTGTAATATTCACTGCAGCAAAGGTATAGACGGTGCCTGGATTAGTACCATTATCACTGAGGAAACCTGAAACCAGACAGTGGAGTCAGTATGACAGAGTCTAGACCTCTCAGCACCTCCCTTCAGAAATTTGCAGGCATTGAGGAGATCTCCCCGAGCCTTCTCTTCCCCAAGCTGAAGGGTCCCAGCTCCTCCAGCCTCTCATCATACAAAAAATGACACAGTCCCTTCCTTGTCTTTGTGGCCCTACTCTGACAATTCAAGCCTGCACCAGGCACAGCAGTGAGCCCCAAGAGAGCTATGAGCATTCACATTAAATCAACATGCTATATTGAGAGGAAGTGGCACACGGAAGGACCGGCTACCTACCAAGGTAAGTTACATTGTCCTCCTTCCCTTCTCTAGAAACCTGGTGGTTTTGTTCTGCACATCCCCTCCACCCCCTCAAAAAAGGGAAAACAACAACAACAATTATAGCTTCAGCAAAACACACAGAAATCCAGGAATTATTCCAGTGGCACACAAGATCACCTGGACAACTATGTCTAGGCTCAAGAAAATGGACAGATGTTAATTAAGTACTGCACATTTGAATATCAACAGCTCTAACTTTACAGCCTTCAGCTAAACTTTTATCAATCCAAAGACAGACAGAAGAGTTGTGGGAAACCTAGAGCCAGCAAAATGCGTGTACAACAAAGTCAGTGCAATGATTCCCTGGAGGGATCAGCATAAAGAACCTTCAGCAGTATCTTCAAAAGAATCAGAGAACTATTAGAGGCTTGGCTGCAAAAGATAGTAGTAAAACCAGATGTAATCAGAACACCTCCCTCAAACAGGTTTCCAGCTCCACCAAAAGCTTCAAGGTCATGCATCTGTAAGACAGAAAGGGTAACAATCACCATGCACCACTGCTGCTAGGCATACCTGTGTTTTTAGGCCCATCTGCATACACCGGTCCTGGAGGCGGAGGTGCATTTTGCCATCCATACTGCGGATAACCTTGATAGCCTGGCTGGCCTGGCGGGTACGGCCCCACGGGTCCGGGTGGATAGCCAGGGTAGGGGCCAGGAGGGCCGCCCGGCTGTGGGGCATAGGGTGGGTAAGGGGCCGACGGGCCCGGGCCAGGGTAAGGTGGAGGATTTTCGTAGTTCATCTGGGATGCAGAATCTGTCCTGTAGAAAAAGGAAAACAAACAGAAGAGTTGGTTTGCTTTCACCCCAGCATACATACTCCATTTCAGACTGCTCTCCAGTGGACCAGAGTTTGACATAACAGACCTGAGAGTACCTGCTCAAGCAGCAAACTGATTTTTAACCCTATCACAGGACAGACCTGAGTTGAAGTGATTTCTTTTAAGTGACATCAGTTCACAGCAGCAAGGAGAGCGGCTCTCCCATTTCCAGTCACACATTAGCCAATCACACAAGGAAATCTGCTACTACAAAGAAAATGTCTTCTGCTTCCCCTCATGACTAAACTGCTTTTAGGAGATATTTAAAAGTGATTACTTCACGCTTCTGTCAATATTACAACAGAAAAACATACAGAAAAGCAGCCCATCCAGGACAGACACCAGGTCACCTCATCTCCAGCAGAAGAGCGCTTCATAGAATCATAGAATCACTAAGGTTGGAAAAGACCTAAAAGATCACCCAGTCCAACCGTTCACCTATTCCCAATAGCTCCTACTAAACCATGTCCCTCAACACAACATCCAGACTTTCCTTGAACACCCCCAGGGTCGGTGATTCCACCACCTCCCTGGGCAGTCCATTCCAGTGCCTGACCACCCTTTCTGAAAAGTAATACTTCCTCATGTCCAGCCTGAATCTCCCCTGCCGTAGCTTGAAACCATTCCCCCTGCTCCTATCACTAATGACACGAGAGAAGAGGCCGACCCCCAGCTCACTACAACCTCCCTTCAGGAAGTTATAGAGAGCAATAAGGTCTCCCCTGAGCCTCCTCTTCTCCAGGCTGAACATTCCCAGCTCCTTCAGCCTCTCCTCATATGGCCTGTGTTCCAGACCCCTCACCAGCTTTGTTGCCCTCCTTTGAACACGTTCCAGGGCCTCAATATCTTTCTTGCAGTGAGGGGCCCAAAACTGGACACAGTACTCGAGGTGTGGCCTCACGCGTGCTGAATATAGGGGAACAATCACCTCTCTGCTCCTGCTTGCAACACTGTTTCTGATGCAAGCCAGGATGCCATTGGCCTTCTTGGCCACCTGGGCACACTGTCGGCTCATGTTCAGCCGAGCATCAATCAATACCCCCAGGTCCATTTCCTCTACGCAGTCCTCCAGCCACACCGCCCCAAGCCTGTAGCGTCGCCTGGGGTTGTTGTGGCCGAAGTGCAGGACCCGGCATTTGGCCTTGTTGAAACTCATCCCATTGGCTCCAGCCCAGCTCTCCAGCCTGTCCAGATCCCTCTGGAGGGCCTCGCTACCCCCAGGCAGATCCACACTTCCAGCCAATTTGGTGTCATCTGCGAATTTACTGAGGGTGCACTCGATGCCCTCATCCAGGTCATCAATAAAGATATTGAAGAGGACAGGCCCCAGCACCGACCCCTGGAGAACACCACTCACGACTGGTCGCCAGCTGGATTTGACTCCATTCACCACCACTCTCTGTGCCCGGCCCTCCAGCCAGCTCCTTACCCAGCCAAGAGTGTACCCATCCAAGCCTCTGGCTGCCAGCTTCTGCAGGAGAATGCTGTGGGAGACAGTGTCAAAGGCTTTGCTGAAGTCTAGGTAGACCACATCAACAGCCTTTCCTTCATCCACCAGATGGGTCACTAGATCATAGAAGGAGATCAGGTTGGTCAAACAGGACCTGCCCTTCATGAACCCATGCTGGCTAGGCCTGATCCCCCGGTCACCCTGCACATGCCGCATGATCTCCCTCAAGACGATCTGCTCCATAACCTTCCCTGGCACCGAGGTCAGGCTGACAGGCCTGTAGTTCCCCGGATTCATTCAGGAACAGGACATTACATGTCTGCTAACTGTTACTAGCATCCAGACTCACTCCAGAACAAAGCTGTGCATGAAGAGTTTCCTGATGGTTGTGCAACCCCATCACCTGCTCCCTCCAGCTCTGTGCAACCAATCCATTAAGCAGTCACAAACAATCAGGACCATGGGCTCACTCTCATTCAAAAAGCAACATTAAAAACACTTCAGGGACTTGAAGTTCACAAAACCTCTATAAAACATCTATTGCATTACTCAAGTCACAGCCGTCAGAAGACAAGGCTGCCACCACAATGATGCAACTTCAGTTAGCCTCCAAATAGCATGACTGAGCAAGACATCCCTTACACAAGGTTCCTGATACTTCCCTCTGCTTGAGAAACGTAAGTGACCCCAAAGCCCTGTGCTAAGGAGCCTTCCTGGTTTCAGTAGCTCTCCCAGGCACGCAGCAAGGAAGTTCCCCCTTCACAAACCAGGCCAAAGGCAGGCAGCACGTCCTACAGCTCACTCAGGTGCAACACACTAGAGAATTGGTTCACCAAAGACCACTAATATCCATCTAACTTACAAACAGCCCTAAGGAGTGGCCAAACAAAAGTTCCAGTGGAAGAACGAGGCTGGAGTGAGTATGTGTGAGTAGAAGCAGGCAAATACCAGCATGGCACCACTTCGTGCCCCATGCCCAAGCCAGCCATGGGAACACAGGGCTGCCCCTGTGCTCAGAGAAGGGGCCTGCAGCTCTGTGGCTGCACGAAGCAGGACGGCAGTTGCCCTCGTGGCTTTGTGTGTTTGCAACAGCAGCGGAGGCCCAGGGGAAGCCTGCTGTGTCCCACAGCCCTACAGCTTGCTCCCACATCAGCCTGGCACCCTGGAAACACGCGCAGAGTGCTGCGGTAGCACTCAGACCGCAATGCCCCCAGGGCCCAGCTGGCTGTAGCCATCACTACCAAGCTCCGGCAGTCAGTTTCTGCAAGGGAATTTGTCCCAAGGTACGTTTTCTGGAATACATTTTCTTCATCCCCACTTCACAGAATCACAGAATCACAGAATCACAGAATCACAGAATCACAGAATCACCCGGGTTGGAAGGGACCTCAAGGATCATGTAGTTCCAACCCCCCTGCCTGGCAGGGCCACCAAACATACACATTTAGATCAGGTTGCCCAGGACCCTGTCCAACCTGGCCTTGAACACGTCCAAGGACGGGGCATCCACAACCTCCCTGGGCAGCCCGTTCCAGGGCCTAACCACTCTCCTTGTAAAGAACTTCCCCCTAACATCCAACCTAAATCTTCCCTCCTTCAACTTGGATCCATTTCCCCTAGTCCTGCTATTGTCAGCCCTTTTGAAGAGTTTACTCCCCTCCTGGGTGTAGGTTCCCTTCAGGTATTGATAGGCTGCAATGAGGTCACCCCGCAGCCTTCTCTTCTCCAGGCTGAACAAGCCCAACTCCCTCAAACTGTCCTCATAGGGGAGGTGCTCCAGCCCCCTGATCATCTTAGTCACCCACTTCCATTACTGGCTACTCTTCTCTATTTGCCCATTTCAAATTGCACGATAATATTTACTTTTCCTCCATTTTCATGAACCCACACACAAATTTACATGCCTAATAGCCCTATTCACCCACCAAGGTATGTGTTAGCAAGGCAGGGCCTTAAATCATTAAGCAGATTCCTTTCAGAGACATACTTGAGCTCCTACTCAAGCTTATTATCATGCATTGCTGTGGGCTCTCATCCTAAATTCCATGGAAGCTGCAACCAGGACTAACTGCTGAGAGCTTGCATCAGGAGTCATAGTTGCAGGTTTCCCAATAAGCACTTTAAAGACAAAGCTCTAAAGAAAGAGGCCAGCATGTCAAGCGAAGCTGTTGGTGTTCACAGCACACCAGGAAGTCCCAGTAGGAAGAGCCAGGGCTGTGCTGTAGCCTTGCCTAATGTGAAACTTGAGTTCAGCACTAAATCCAGCAAACTCAGAACTCTCAGATGCCATTAAGCAGGTGTCCTGACTGCTGCTGCTGTACCAAGACATCATGAGTTTCACCATTTTCTTCAGATGCACACGACCCTATTCTTTCTCCCCTCCAAACCACTTTTTAAGAGATAAGCTTGCTAATATAGCATTACATTTCCCTAAGCTCTCCTTGAACTTTTGTTCCATGCTGCCGAGCAAACACTGCTTACCCTATCCTAACAGAAGGGCAGGATTTGTAAACAGGCAGCTCACTGTGCCCCAGGAGGCTGCATTCTGGCTCCCTTAAGGGCTGGGAAGAAGTGAGAAAAAAAAAAATAAAGCTGAAGACCAAAATGTGAGTATGTAATGAATACAGTGTGTACATGCACACATGCGTGCCTTGGGCAGCCTGATCCAGTGACTGCCAACCCTGTCCACAGTAAGGGGCTGGAGCTCAGTCATCTTTAAGGTCCCTTCCAACCTAAGCCATTCTATGATTCTATGACATAGAGAGCCACATACAAACACAGACACAGGGTGGGAGGGAAGGTTTATACATAAGAACCACATTTCTTAAAATCTTAAGTCTTTCTACATCTGCAATCTTTGACTAACACAGGCAAATGTTGCAGACAGAAGCGTAATGCTTTGCGTACTGGCAAGTATTTTTTTTAACCTGTCCATTTTGGCAAGCACTACACTTCAGAGAAATAAATTTCACTGTTACACTTTCGAAAATATCCACTTCTTTCTGGTGGCTTTAAACTTCCTGCCTCCTATGAGATCAGCACCCCCGCAAAGCTGCTACAGAGCTCATCTGTTACCAATCTCTGGTTTCTCCATCTCCCTGAGAGAGCAAGCAGCCAGGGCAGGCCCTGCAGCTCCCCCAGAAGGCCCCTTAGCAGACTTGGTATTCCAGGTACCTCTTTTGGACTCAACACAATTCTAGCCCTGTAAAGGAGACCAGCACGGATGTGTATCTAATTACTGGTGGTGAGGACATTTTGACATCTCTGCCAAACTGAAAACAGTATGTACAGAATCTGCATTTTTGAGATACATGCGATTAGCATGGTACATCAAAGGTGCTAACCCACCTGCAAAGAAATACCAATCCTTACGGGCAGCTGGAGGTCTGAGTCTCCAAACACAATCTTCTATGAAAGCACATCAAGTAGGTAAAAAGCAGCATATAAGGGGTGACACAACAGTCTGACCTGCGTACTGAAGGCCTTCCACTGTATGGGAAAAAAGAGTTATTACCAGCTTTCAGGAAGCTTAGAAGCAGGAGCTGGCTTTTGTGACAGCAGAACAAGCACCACACTCCGTCTGCTGTTTGGGTCAGGAGGAATCACACTGCACACGGTAGGTATCGACCCAGCCGGGCTTCGCGCAGAGCGGCGCGAGGGCGCAGTGAGTGGCACAGCCCCAGCGGGGATGCAGCGCCCTGGCACGACCCACCCTGCCGACGCCGGCAGCACTAGGAAGCGGTTTACCAATACAGAGCTCTAATGGAAAGTACATCGAACATCAACAACGCAGCTTTTGGCAACGAGCCTAGAATCTAAATGATATTTCATATGAACGGTATCCAAATGAAAAAAAAGCACAAGTGGCTTTTAAATGGCACTGGTTCTGTGTTTCCCCCTTACCAGCTTCTATCCAAGCTCCACAGAGTGACTGCATCAAAGGTACATTAAGGATAAAAGGCACTGTTCCTCCTCGCCTGGCCCATCCTGAGGCAGCAGTAACAGGACAGCAGCACTGCGCGGTCCTGCTCAGAACCACGCTGCTTTCACAAATGCAGGCACAGGGAGAACTGAAAAGCCCAGCTTTGTGCTGTCAAAGGAAGAGCTTCAAAACACTGTTTTGTTCAAATCAATTTCCTCAGAGGGTCTCTGAGGGTAGGGGATACTCTGTGTGCAACAGGAAGAGGTGCATCTCCTCATCTTTATCCAAGCAGCTGCCAGAACTCCCCTAAACAACAACTCTGAGGCCACTCTGAAGGGCAGAAGCCACCACACCAGGCACCTCTGCTGGCCGAACCCCCTCAGGCCTGGATGAACAGCATTAACCCTCACAAGTGCCCAACTGGGTGCTGCATTCTGCAGAGCCCTCAGAGCCCACTGAGGCACTGAGCCCTCTGCCCAGGGACAGGTGAGGCTGTCCCCGCACCCTTCCAAACAGAGGGCTTCAACCCTTCCCACCTCTCCGGCCCCTTTACCCCTCATACTTTCTTAACAAAACCACACTGGCACATGGGCTTCCACGACACTTCGTGTTTATGCTGACAAGCTTCACTGCCTTGCTAACTGTTACAAACTGTTTTGAAGCTCTTCAGAATCTATTGAATGAAGCTATTCATCCCTTACTCCCTAATTTTCCTTCTTCCAAAATGCTGCCTACTGCATACCTACATGTTCTGCACAGCAAAAGTATCAGCATGAGACTGAAGAGCTGCTTGTGTAGTTTTGACAGTGAAGCTGCTAGAGGAAAAGAAGACCAAACCCAACATTCTGTTTCTGGTATCATGTGAGCTGTACCCTCACAAGGAAAAATTTCACATCTTTCAGACATGCGATGAAAGGTTTTGAGAACACGTGACGTAACAGCACAGACCAGCAGCTGTGACAATGAGAAGCAGTGCAGCACAGATCCTCCAGTCTTACAAGCCAAGGCACTCAGTGCTCACACACCAGCTGAGCTCTGCCCTGTGGTGTGGCAAGACGCGTGAAAAAGAAAAGCCCTGTTTATGGAACACACAGCAGATACAAGTGTGAGCACTATGGTTTCAGGCCCTGAAAGCTTTCTTGTGCAATGCAGTTGTTCAGGTGCAATGTGCTACACCACAGACAGCGCCAGAAATATCTAGTATATATGCTGCTCTGAAAAGGATGTATTGAGACTTTCTTAAGGCATAACAAATACAAAAACCAAAAATCACTGAGAACATCTGATTGTCAAGTTAAACCAGATTGCACAGTACACAAAAAAAACTTTTGTTGCTCCAACCGAAAAGAGAACAAGAAGCAAAAAGCCTGACTGGCAAGGAGGTTAATAAGCACCTAAGACAGATAACACAATCCCATGCGTAATTCAGATGGTGCCCTGGCAGCAGCCTGGCGACGAAGCAGCAGTCCCCAGCACCGACACGCTGGTGGATTTAATGGAGGATGCTACCTGGGCTGCCTGACAACATCCCATTTTCTGAAGAAATAACCATACTGAAGGGCAGTACACGGCTTCTTAAATAAAATAAAAGTAGGGTCATGCACACATTTCCTACATCTCTGATCTCCTTCCTCCAAAAATGGCTTTTCATAACAGGCTAGAAAATTGGATAGCACAAGCTTTCTTGCTTGCACTTTTTCCACATCACACATGCAGCTGTAACACAATGCTTTACTTAGCCTACAGGGGACGTACAAGAATCTTCTTTAATGGCTGCTGGTCACAGGGGACAAGCAACCACTTCTGAAGCAACACTCTCAAGAGAGCCTTTGCCTTACAGCTTCTTCTGAATATACGATAGAGTAAGTCCAGGGCCATCAAGAGCTCACTAAACAATGCCTTTACAATGCATTATAACGCTGATGTCGAACGCATCTTTCTGACAAACAACAAAAAGAACCTGGAATAGTAATGACTGATGTAAGGTCTGCAGCCAGCCAGATCGATGGCAAAGCTAGAGCCTTCCCAGCACACCCTGCCAGCACCCAGCCCAATGCAGTGCAGTTGTGAAGCAGGAGTGTGCCCAAAGCCAAGAAAGGCACCCTGCCACACACCAGGACACTTCATCTGCAAGGCTGGGGGCAGGCAACAGTCCATGTGCTGGCTGCAGAACGCAGGATACCAGAGCTGCAGTAATGAGCATGTCTGAATGACTCAGGCTTCTCGCTGTCTTCCCCTCTTCCCAAAAATGACAGAGTGCTCCTCTCTGCTCATTGAGCCACAGGGTTTCAGCTGAGAAACAGGAAGTTAAGAGGCACAGCACACAGCTGATTGAGTAGAAAATACTAACATCAGAGAGGGATACATGAGCTCTGCTTGCTCAAGTACTGTCACTATACAAATGATCCTGGCTCCTTACAGCGTGGGCACAGACAACAGGCAACTGGAGGAAGGCAAATCTGTTTGCTGAAAACCTGGAGGTACACTAACTTGCTCTGCCCTTCTACAAAACAGGACATTAATCTGAACATGCACAGAATTACCCCAGAAAACAAGCAGTTCCTCTGCTAACTGCACACAAAGCCCCCCAGGTAGTTCCCCATCATCACTCCAGGGCAATGCTAGAGATGCTGAACCTCATGATAGCAGGCACACCCGGGCTGTGAGCAACAAGCTGCAGCCAAGCCTCGGTGCAACACCACCCAGTGCTGGGGCAGCTCCGTCCCAGCCCGGGGGGTGCAGGGTGCCACGGTCAGGCTGCATACAGAACTCAGTCCCTCCCAGGGCATTCCTCCATGACGAGAGCACCCAGCAGCGACTGCACTCTGCTCACAAACCCTTCGGGGAATGAGAAACCCGTAGTTTACAAAGACGGCCTTTATCAGGCACGGAGGAGGCGGTCCGTAATGGTTACTGCTGCACGAGTTCCAGTACTTGGGGGGAAAAAAAAAAAAAAACCACAAAAAAACAACCAACACCGCTGTGCGCACTGCAGATTAGTATGGAACGCACCGACCCCCGACCACCCCCGAAAATCACCGAGATCCGATCGCAACTTCGCGAGGTTCGCTCCGTGCCACGCAGCAGCAGCGCCCCCGACTATCTCTGCACTCAATAACCGACGCGGCTGAGAGAAGCGCTTCCCGGCACAGGAGCAGCTCCACACGGCGCCGTCCCGCACGCTGCAGGGCACGGAGCCCGGCCGCCCGCCGTAAGCCGCCGCCGCCGCCTTCTCCCCCCGCCCCGGGTCGGGCCGAGCCCCGCTCGGGCGGTCCCTCGCGACGCCGTTCCCGTCACTGTCGCCGAGGGGCCGCGGCCGGGGGGGGCCGAGAGCCTCCCGCCCCCATCTCCCGTTTCACGGCGACATACCGTTACCCGGAGCAGCTACGGGAAGGGGAAGCGCGGATGCGGCGCCGCCCTCCCCCCGGGCCCGCCGGCACCTCGCGGCCTTTACCCCGGCGGCGCAACCCCTCCGCCCCACGCGGAGCCCGGCCGCGCCTCGGAGGAGCGGGGACGGCCCGAGGTCAGCGGCGGCACCGTGGCCATCGGGACCCCGCGCGGCCGCTCCCGCCCCGCTCCCCGCCGTACCTGCGGCGCCGCCGCCTCACCCCGCACCTGCCGCGGGCGGTGACGCACCCAGAGCCGAGCGAGCCCCCAGCCCTCCCTGAGCGGAGCCGGGAGCCGCCGAGGGGCGGTGCCACCAGCGAGACCGCCCCGCGGGGGGCGCGGCCCGGAGGGAGGGGCTGACGGGCGACGGTGGCGTCGGTCGCGGGGGTTCCGGGTGGGGGTCCGGCGGCGCGGTGTGACGGCCGGCAGCTCGGCGTGAGGCCGCCCGCCGTTGACCCCTAGCTCCCTCCGTGCAGCAGGGGCTCGGGAACGCGCAGTGCGTCACGGCTTTCCGTCACGGCCGACGGGAAACGTGCGTGAGAGCTCTAGGGAAAGCAGTGTAAAATAAACGAGGTCAGGGACGCGGTGGGTCAGGACTACGGGTCAGCGTCACATGAGCGCGACTCACAGGCTGCGAGGTACAGCGGTGCTGCGCTGGGAGCTGCGGACGGGGCCGCGCTGCGCCGCGCGGGGCTGAGTTCCATCCGCAGCTGCCGGGGCACTCGGGCCGCTGCGGCGCCGCGCTCCTAACGGGGCTCAGCCTGGGAGAAGCTGTGCAAATCCCCGAGCGCTGCCCTGCGCGTTTATTTGTGTATGCCTTGGTGAACGACGTGCCTGTCTGGCCTGTGCAGTTCGGCAGGTATACGTTGTTCCGCTGGTTAACGTTAAACTTACCTCGATCCTTTAGCGCCGATGGACACGCTCCATTGTCTTGTTAAAAATTAACTTAGAAAGCACTTTGAAAAACACTGGCTTCATTAAAATGTTAAGATGACACTCGATATTTAAATCTACTTTTAAATTACCCAGTTTGCATGCACTTCAGATAGTGAAGTCCAGACTTCAATGCTACTATAATCCCTCTAATAGAAATTCTGTGTTTGTAGGTGAGAATACCCTGGAAACGAGGCTGGAAACGATTGGGATTTTGGTTCTCCAACCCAGTTCTCCATGGGATGGGAGGAGGTGGGACTCCTGGTGGACCAGGGCAGATGCAGTTTGCTCGCCCAGTTTCTATCTGTGTTGGCACATCACAAGAAGTTACCTGAGCTCTGCAGGAGCTTCCTGCAGGCATAGCTGAAGTGTTCAGCTCCTGTCCCATGTGCATGCAATGTGGGCATTACTGAGTTGCAGCTGAGGGCAGAAATCTCCTGAGACACATTGATGTCATCACTTAAACACTCTGAGATGCTACAGGACAGACAGGTTTTTGCTCCTACCAAAACAGCCCCTGCTGCCCCTTTCTTTTACCAGTGGATTTCTCTTGCGTATTGCATTTTCCTCCTGCTGGGAAAGGAAAGGAAATGTGAATTCAGCTTACTGGACAAACTCTGCTGCCTGCAAACTCTGGTTGAGCAAGATTTACTTTCCCTAGCCCTCCCCACCCTGGGTAAATCCAAACGCTTTATAATCACAGCTTTTGTCTTTGTTGTTTATTTTGTTCAATCTTATTGTCCAGGAGATACAAGCAAGAAGGCATGGCTTGACCTTGTAGAGCACAAGTGCAGAAGCCGAGCTCACACAGCACTGCAAAGAAAATGAGAGGGAAAAACAGAGTGCAAGACCATTGTGGAGAGAACTTGCTGCTGTTTGCTTGCCCCCATTCTTTTTGCATTTCCCATCTCTTTCCACACAGTCATTAGGTGAAACCTCTTGCAAAAGCCTTATGAAACACCCTGCTGGCTTGCAGGGTGGTAATGTGAGGCTGCAGGCATGGCCGCGCAGCTTTGCCAGCCAGCTATTGCATTTGGTGGAGGGGTCTGGAGGGCAGAAGGGCTGGAGTGAGACATCTTTATCTACATTAGTGCCAAATGGAGAGATCCTGGTCCAGCACTCCTGCCCTCTTCTTTGCTCTTCCCACACAGCAGTGCTGTGGACTTGGCAAGCAGACCCAGATTGATAAAACACCTTAGAATGAAAATGCTGCCATGCAGGCTACACTTGGCAGGTCTGCACTGTGTGTGCTGGAACTCAGGGCCTGCCCCGGACAAAGGTCTGTCTCACGCATCATCTGTGCTAATTGGAAAGTTCTCTGCTTTGCCTGCTGAAGACTGACAGTTTAAATGTTCAGGTCCATTGCTTGAGAGACACAAGGATTTAGAAGGAGATATCTAGAATTGTTTGAGATGAGGGGATCTTCTAAGGTCATATAGTCCAACTCAGCTGCAATGAACACAATGGACACCTACAGCTCCTTCCTCAAAGCCCGGTCCAGTTCTGATCTGTTCTGCTGCTCACATGCTCTAGGACTCTGGGTCCTTCCCATGCTGCTGTCCTGCATCAGGTCTCCCTGAAGACCTGGGTCTCTATGCTCCATCCCACCTAGTGTCTTTTGGTCCTGCTTTATGCTCCCTCACCACCCAGTCAAGCAGGATTTATGCTGGAATGCAAGGTACAAAGGCTGTTTTACTTGGGTGCGTGGAAATAAAGCATTACCAGGCTTGTCACTAACAAAGAAAGTGGGTCCCCTGGCAAGGGCCAAGGCTCAAGGACTTGCACTGGAAGGTAAAACTACAGCCATAGCTCTTTTCTTCCTCTGTCAATGTAAGAAGTGTTTGAGCTTTATCTCAGACACTTGAATGCTCCCTGCTCTCCCAGCCTGTCTGATGGAAGTTTGTTCCACCTTGGACTTCCTGTCTGCAAGAAAAGGCTGAGCAGAGGTCACCCTCAAAAACACGGGTATCAACTCACCAGTGCTTGCATAGGAGGTCAGGAAGGCCCCCTATGAGCCACCCCAAGGCTCATGTTGTTCAAGGGATGTCATTTGTACTGGGGAAGGTATGCAGCAGAGCACATTCACGAATCTGCATCCAAAAAGTAATGTGATCACCTTGCTCTCTAGTCAGTGCATTCCAAGTGTTGCCTCACAGGGGGCTGGGCAGGCACACCCCAAGAGCACGGTGCAGCCATCCTGCAGCTGCCAGGGCCAGGAGGAAATCCCCTTACCTCAGGGAGTGCTGGGCAGCACACGTGTGAGGTAACACGCGTTTCAGTTTTGCTGACTCTGCTTCAGAGGCTTTCAAGCTGTGGGAAACCAAGACACCAGCAGCAGTAAACCTGCAAGAGTACTTCATTCAGGGGCTGGCTTGACTCCGATCTAGCACAAGAGATCAATGGCAGCTTGGCAGAGCCGATGTGGGCTGTGAAACCTTGCCTGCGTTTAGGCCACAAGGCCACTGTGTGGTTTGCTCCAGGAGCCTGGAGCAGTGCTGGGAGCCCTGAGGGCTGCGCGGGGCTGCAGGAAGCCTGGGCAGTGCAGTGAGAGGAGGCAGACGTGGCCTGGAGCAGGCAGAGCAGAGCCAGACAGAATGAGAAGGGGAATTTGCTGGTGGGCACAGGCCATGCAGGAATGTCACCTTGGGGGTACCCAGCAGCAGAGGTGTTGATGCTCTGCAGAACGTGCTGGCTGCTGCAAGGCCAGGCAGCAAACATCACAAGGTCTGTGAAGGGAATGAGAGATGGGATACCCTGTCCTCGCTGTGCTCCCGGTCCCTGTGGGCCTCACAGACGGGATGCTCTGCCATCGCTGTGCTTTAGGCCCATGCCACAGGGCCAGGAGGTGCTGCCAATGAGGTATCGGGATGCTCATCTCCATCAGGACCCCGTGTCACCGCTCTGATGCTGGCTCCTGCACAGCCTGTGGCACGATGTTTGGAGCATGATAGGGCAGAGCAGCACTGCTCAGCTGCACTTGTGCAAAAGAACTTCAAAGCAGCCATAAATCAGCCTCTAAGCTGTGTTAGGGCCAGCACTGGCATGGATCCTGCTACCTCCTATGGGAGTGACGAGTGAGCTGGCCATGACCCATTCCCACTTGGCCAGGAGACCAGGAGGTTCCTGGTAGAGCCTGGATCAGTCCCTGCCACTGGGAGACTGATGTGTGTGGAGGGCAGCAGATGTCCATGTGGACACAGTGCTCTGAGACCAGGTTATCTGGGGAAAACAAGTGGTGTAAGACGAGATTGAACAAAGAAAGACCTCAGCATGAGTTTCCCTAGGGTCCTGCTGGATTCCCCAAGGTTCTGCTGATGGCATGATGACTGTGAAAGGGGAAGAGTGGAAATTTTACAGGGAACAATGTCTCAGTGGTTGCTATTAGTTAGGCAAACCACCCCACTTCGGTGCAGGCCAGCTGAGGGTGAGGGACAAGAGTGCTAGAGGGAAGACAAAACTCAAAACAGCACCAAATAAGAAAAATATTTATCTCCCTCCTTAAGCTGCTGTGTGGCTAAGAGACTAAGCTGGGATGTCTCTGGCACACCCCCCATTCTGCAGGGCCATTTGTGAGACACTCAACAGTTACCAGGCTGTGGCTTGTGCCTCAGCAGCAGTTCTTTACAGACCTTTATTTTGCTCAGTTTCTCTGTTAAGAGCTGGAAAGATTATGGGTTTTGGACCCTGTCATGGAAGACCTGGGCATGGCCCACACCAGACCTCCTCTCTCCAAGGGCTCTTATCTTTGCATGTTTGCATGACTTTGGAGCCCTGTGACCCATGTTAGAAGCTCCCTGTGCCACTAAGCCAAAGGGTTTTGAAAAGCAACACCAGCTTTCACAGCACAGTTTTGTGATCTGCTTGCAATCCTTCTGCCTGTGCTGCCCCACAGCCCATGGGACCTGCTGAAATCAAACCCTGCCAGAATGTTTCCCTGGCTGTGGCCTCTTGCACATCTCATTCTCACACTATTTATATCACATGGAACAGCACATAGGCACCACTGTCTACCAATAAAGGGCTATGCCAGCCCTCTGCAGTCTGACCTTACTTTCAGATACCTCAGCAACAGCTTAACAGCCTGAGGGCACAGGGAAAACTCACGGCTGGCTGTGCTGTGCTAGTTTCCAGCACTGACTTTCCACTGCCTGGCAGTGGGAGTGGGACCCAGGTCATCTCAGCTTTGTCCATGCTGGAGAGATGTGGCAGCTTCTGCATGAAAAATCCATTCTTCTGGTCTGCTGTGCAGCCCAGGAAATCCTCCCACTGGGTAAGGTGCTGGCACAGAAAGGGATCAAAGGAAGGCGTCAAAGGCTGAAATCATTTTAGAGAGTGCTGTGAGTCTGGGGAAAATCCCAGAGGTAGAAAAGGCTCAGTCTGGATGACCTTGGCTGCCAGCTGAGCTGATTTTTGTGCGAGGAAGAGCTGACTGGAGCTCTGCAGGGTTAGCTGCTCCCACATTCCCAGCAGCTCAGCCAGTTCAGCCAGCACCCCATCGGGCCTGCTGGCACAGCCTGGGGCTCAGCCTCTGCTCTACAGAAGAGCAGAGTGGGAATAGATTGCAGCTGCCATAGGCATCCTCCTGGAATGTGGCTGCTCCAGACAGAACCTTGTAGCTTCTGGGCCTTGAGGATACCCAGCCCCCACTTCTGACAGAAGATAGAGAGGTTTCCTGTGGATAGCCTGGCTTCTGCAACTTTCAGCCTGTTCTTATTTTTATTATTATTATCTTATTATTATATTTATTTCATTTATATTATCATATTATTTATATTATTATATTATTTACGTTGTTATTATTAATCAGCATTTCTATCTGTTGGGGTGCTTTTATCCCTCGTAGGGCTGGTCTTATGTGGCATAGCCCCTTGTCCCACTTGGGTTAGTGGGATGGTCCATCAGCTGAAGCCAGCTGTAGTGGCAGAGACCTCTGCTTTGTGCTAAGAGCTATTCCCAGAAGCAAAGAGTACTGGGGATCAGATGATCCCTATGGGCTCTGCTGTGGTTCATAGTGGAGACAGGGCCACCATTTCTCTCTGGTGGCAGGAGGCTGCCCGGGTGGTCGGGCCTTGGTCATAGAGATCCCTGGACCAGCAGGGCATGGGCTGGTGGAGAGTGTGGTGAAAGCATGGCCAAGAGGACATGGAGCACGGTGATGTCCTGCCATGTGGAAGCACTGTCCAGCTGCCTACCAGGCCTCCATCCCTGGCACTGCAGCCTGCATTTCCCATCACGCAGCAGCAACCTGCATGAGGCTGCATGGCCAGGCTGGTGTGCCCTCAGGGTCCCCAAACTCGGCTAGGCTGAGGGCAACCTGCTCAGCCAGCTGAGCCCCACAGCTCTAGAGAGCTGATCTTGGAACCCATGGGGTCCCTTCCTAGGGAATTAATGCAGACTTGTGTTTGCTGGGGGTTCTGAAGGCATCTTCCATTGGGGTCCTTACATATAAAGATGATCAAGAGGATGCCAGACTGCGGATCCTGCACAGCCGTGGGATATGTGACCCCTTGGCCCCATCCAGAGGCCTGCTGGTGAAGTTCTGAAGCCTGAAACCTGTGCAAAACTTTCATTACGCCTTTTGGTTGAGGTTTATTGGGCTCACCAGACCTGCACTGCTATGAAAAGCCTGGAGACAGCTGCAGGTCATAATAGGTGGGGTTACACTGTGCCTGTTGTCTCTGCCTTGTTGTGCTGGTGGCCACAGGTATCTTACCATGGAGGAAGCCGAGAAACACCTGCAACAGGTGCCAGAGCCCCTGACATAGCTCAGCTCCATGCACATCCCTGCGTCATAGTGGGCTCTGCTCCCAGTCCTGCACAGCTGGCATGACTCTAGCATTTGGACTTCTGAGGCAGGAAAATATGGGGGTTGCTCCGAAAGTAATGCCTCCTATTTCATTATGCGGGCCCATGATGTCAGAGGTGGATGGAGGTGGGATGGAAGTAGAGGTTGGACCTTCCACCAGTATTCCGTAATATTCTGTTGCCGTGTGACAGATGGCAGCAGAAGGGCAGTCTGACAAAATGGCGTCTGACGTGGAAGCGCATATGAAGCAAAGGTGTGAAACTGAATGCTTGTTGAAATGTTGAAAAAATTGCACCCATTGACACTCATTGATGCTTGCTGAACATTTATGGAAACCAGTGAATGGTGTGGGTCACCTCTACTGGTACAGGTTTTTATGAGTGTGACATGCAGGCTCTTGTTCATTTCTAGCAAAAATACACAACTAACAGTTGAACTACATTGAAAAACATTGTTTTGTAGCTGAGAGTTTTGTCTAACAAATAGTAGTTTTGTGCTCTTTGTATCTGTTGTAGTTCCCATGGAGATAAATAGGAGGCATTTCTTTTGGAGAAACCTACATGGGTGGGCTGTGCTTGCAGCATCACACAGCCCCTAGGCACCCCTGCCCAGCTCTAGGCCAGCTGCTGGAGGAACTTGGTGGGACAGGAGAGGGGGATAGGCTCTGCAGGGTCGTGTAATATATTCAGGCAGTGCCACGATGGCTGAGCTGCTGGCCCAGGAGCTTGGTTCTGTTCTGGCACAGGCTGGTGTCCAGCTCACAGGCTTCAGTGGGGCAGAGCCACAAGCTTTATTCTCCTGTCCTGCTCTGCTCCAGACTCTCAGCTTCAGCTCCCTGGGCTCGAACAGGGACTTGAGAGAGGCAGCAGGAGGGATTGTGTTTGGGCACGGCTTCTGCCAAGTGCATGTCCACAGGATGACACGGGCTCTGGAGCAGTGCAGCAGGGCAGAGGGACCTGGGACGGTCTTCTATCTGCTTCCACAGCCCCACAGGGACCCGCAGCCTGGCTCTGAGGGCCTAGCAAAATTAAAATCACTGTGTCAGAGTTTGGCTCTGTGAGATGGATCCAGGATGGTGAGGCCACCATCCCGGGGAGCAGCATCCTTGGCACCTGGTGCACAGCTGTGGTCTGCCCTTTCCTGGAAGTTGTGTTAGGATGATGCTGGACTTTGGTGCCCTGGGTTTGAGTTAGGATATCCAGACTGGCAGCGCATGTCCTTCCTGCTGTCCTGCCAGTGTCATAACCAAAATCAGCAGCTCTTGCCTCTCTGCACTGGGAAGGAGGTGGGGAATGGCCCTGGAAAAGCCAGGGATGTGCATTCTCAGACTGTGGGCTGACAGTTTCTGGAACAGTGAAGCAACTGTGCAAGCAAGGCTGAGGCCGAGTGCTCTGGGTGATGCCCTGGGTTGGGCCTGCCTTTTCATCTTGGGGCAGCAGAGAGCATGGAAGTGAGCTCTGGTCCATGTCCTGGTGCACACTCCCCAGTAGCTCCTGTGGGGCCACCTGGTACTGTCATCTGCCCTGGAAAAGTCACAAGAAACCTCTCCCTTCAGTGGTGGATAGTTGGGGCCTTCATACAAAAGAGAAGGATGGGGATTTGTTAGGATGGAAATGGAAATGAGGTAGGAATTGAATGAGATGAGAATGGGTATGGAAGAGGTAGAGGGATGGGAATGTGGATGTGATGGGAATGGGATGAGATGGCATACGGGTGAGATGGGATAGGGATGGTGATTGCAGTGGGATTTAGATGCGAAGGGAGAGGGTTTGATGTAGAGATGAAGAGAGAAGGGATAGGATAGAGGTGGGGAGCAGAAGTGTGATTGAGAAAGGACTGTTGATGATATAAAGATGAGGAGAGAGAGGGGATGGAAATAGGGATGGAAAGGGTTCAGCTCTCATTAGAGAAACCTGCGTTCATACAGGAGCTCCCACTAGCTCAGTCACACTGGTTACAAACAGCCATTGAAAGCACTGAATGCCTGTTTCTTCCCTTGCTATCCCAAGGGGCTGTGTGCTCAGCCAGCCAGCTATTTACCAGGAGGATTTTATTTTACATTTATTTTCCTAATGATTTAGTTGGCCCAAAAACTAGAGCAGTGAATTGTGACTGCTTGAGATTGGGTGAAAATCCACACAATGGCTGTGCACTGCAGTGTGGTACCAGGGTGAGTCATTGAAATTGCATTTCAGGAGGAAAATAACAGTGAGTATGCAAGTCTCTTTCCAGGAGCATTGCATTTTCCCTGAACTGCAGAGTTTTAGAATGGTTTACAGAACATTGCTACATGTTAAAAAAAAAAAAAAAAAAATGCATATAAAAGGATGAAGAGAGCTGATGTAAAACAGTGTAACAGCTAAGGGAGGAAATAAAAACAGCATTTTTACTGTGACAGCACAGGAGCTTTAGGAGGGACCTGTGGGGATGAGCAGAGGAAACAATATTGAAATCCAGGGATGGGAGAAAATGGAGCTGTGGCCAGACATGAAGTTCAGGGGGACATTGGTGGCCTTGGCAGAAAGGGCAAATGAGGAAGGAGTCCCAGAGAGAGACAGGAGTCCCACAGGCATCTCCTCATCAGCTACACAGCTCTCAGCATCTTGTTGGAGAGAACTTCAGAGGAGTGCAGCAACAAAGACAGGTGCATTGCTTGGGAGCTGCAGTGTGGCAGGGAGTCCAGAAAAGCAATCTTTTGATTGTCTGCCCATGGTTTCATTTCAGTCTTCCAGAAAGGCACGTGCTGCTTTGCAATGAGCAGAGGTGTAAAACACAGACCAAAGAAGCTCTGTTGTGAAAAGGCATATTTATAGTTCTTGTGGCCTCTTGCTCCAGCTTTCCAATCCACATAGTGCCAAGACTTCTGACCTCTGCAGTTGCTGTCACCCTTTAGCACGGTGCCCTAGCTCTGGGAGAAAAGGCCAGTAGGTCCCTGTGATGTATCCATAGGGTTCATATATGGAAGTATGCATCCCTTCATTGGGCTTGACTCCACCTGGGGAGCAGCAAATGCCCAGGAGGTTTTGTGAAAGCCAGAGCCCTGGAGGATCGAGCCATCACTTTCACCTCACTGGCTGCTGGGAGATGGTGACAATTTCTGGCTGTTTCATTCCTGCTCCTGCCCAACCAAACTGTCCCCAGCCTGTTTTCTGAATGACTGCAGTTGTGCCACTCACCGGCTGCTGCACTTGTCCAAAGCCCCGTAGTGCAAGGGGACCTGTAATTCTGGGCAAGGATAGGAACAGTGAAAATCAGTCCGAGTACTGGCTGTGCCACTGCTTCTGCTGGTTGCTGAATAAGGTTTGGGAACCTGGGAGCCCACCAGGGCATGAATGTCTTTTAAACAGCTTCTTGAAGGAGGTGGCCAAGCTTTGGTGCTTGCCAGGAGCTGCAGAGTTTAAGATCAATTGTTTACATACCTGACACCCATTAAACAGGTTTTATAGGCTATAAGACAGCTGTGTGTTGTGCATTCTGATCCCTACAGATATGTGCATTAGCAGTGACAGATCTAATCAAGTGTCTGTCTCAGAGTGGAAAAACTACAAAGCAAGCTGTGAAATGGGATGTCAGTGCAGCACTTCACACTGATATGCAACTTCTGCCTAACCAGACTTCCCCTGATCTCCTTAATTACAGTATGTTCTCATCCTGAAAACCAAGGATCACACTCCACAACAGCTCTCCGTAGCTTTCACTGCAGGGCAAAACCAGCTTGCTGCTTTCAGGGGCACATCCCAGTTTGTAAGGAGCTGGGTGAAGTCTGCTTTTGAGAACCTCCTTCAAAGAGAGCTAAAGCCAACCTGGGGAGCAGCAGGCACAGACTGCAGGATGTGACCGAGTGACATACTTGGTCTCCAGATTAGTTAACAGAAGGAAAAACTCAGTTCCAATCAACATGAAGTGAGATGTCTGAAAACAACCCTCAGGTTCAAGGGAGAAGATGTGGAGGGTCCAGTGCTGACTGGAGAAGAAATACACTGTCTGGGTGCTAGGGACAGATGGAGGAAGGTGTTGGAAGTCCTTCAGTCCTCAGTTTGAAGGTCAGAAAAGCATTAGACATGGATCATGGACTTCAAGACGCTAAGGGAAAAGAGAAGGGCACACAGTAAGCTCACAACCCTGGATGTCTGGGTAGCAGACTTTGGCCTCTTTGAGGATCTGCTTAGAAGAGTCTGCTCGGATAAGGCCATAGAAGGAAGAGAGATCCAAGCAAGCTGGTTCATGTTTGAGGGCCACCTCCTCCAAGCTCAAAAGTGATCCATCCCTAAGAACTGGAAGTCAGGCAGAAGTGCCAGGAAGGCTACAGAGATGAACAGTCGTAGAAGAAAGAACAAAGAGCCTGGGCGGAACACTGAGACACTGTCTGAGCACCCAGGGATGAAGTTAGGAAGGCTAAAGCCCTAACAGAGATGAATCTGAACAGGGATGTTGAGAAGGGCTACTCCAAGAACATCATAATGAAAGGAAGACTGAGGAAAAGATTGTGTCCCCGTCCAGAGAGCCCCGGGCAGGCTGGAGCCATGGGCTGCCACAAAGCTCCTGCAGCTCAGGAAGGGGGAGGGCAGAGCCCTGCCTGGGGGGAACAAGCCCAGGCCCCAGGACACGGTTGGGCACCCGGCTGGAAGCAGCCTGGCAGGAAAGGCCTGGGGGTGTGGGGGGACCCTGAGGTGAATACGAGTCAACAGTGCGCCTGTGCTGCAAGGGCCAAAGGTGTCCCTGGCTGCGTTAGGCCTGGTGCTGCCAGCAGGGGAGGGAGATGGTGCTGCCCCTCTGCTCAGCTCCTGTGAGGCCACAGCTGGAGAGCTGGCTCCAGTTCTGGGCTGCCCAGGACAGATGTGGGGCTACTGGAGAGAGGCTAACGAAGGGCTGTGAGGGTGATGAAGGGGCTGGAGCACGTCCCCTACAAGGAAAGGCTGAGAGATGGGACGGTTGATCCTGGAAAAGAGATGGCTCAGACGGATCTCATCACTGTCTATAAACACCTGAAGGCAGGTGCAAAGAGGACAGAGCCAGGCTCTACTTCATGGTGCCCAATGCCCAGACAAGGTGCAATAGGCACAAACTGGAACACAAGACATTCCCATTGAACTTAAGAAAGGACTTATTTAATGTGAGAGTGTCTCAGCAGTGGCACAGGTTGGAATGGAATCCCTTCCTCAGGGATATTCAAAAGCATCCTGGACATGGCCCTGAGCACTGCTCTGAGTGGCACTGCTTGAGCAGGTGTTGGAGAAGATAGACTCAGGTGTCCCTGCCAGCCTCAGCCATTCTTTGATTCTCTGGTTTGGTGATTCTGAGACTTCATAGAAAGGACAGGATGAGTTTTGGAGCAGGAAAGACAGAGTAGGCCAACTGAGCATGTGCTACTTGGTGTCCATTCATCAAAGGGTTGTGATTAGAAAACCTATGAGAGGTTCCCTGCTATGCTGTACTGACCGTACTGGAAAGTTTCAGAGCTGCTTCCTTTGCTGGTCTTGAAGCTGACCAAGACATCCATGTACACTTATTATGTTGCATTATGAGCTTCCACTGTGTAGGTACCAAGGTGTATGGTATGAGCTGTGTCCACTGCCCTGGCTAATGAACACCTGGGCTGAACTTGACCACAGAAGAACAAGTAAAGTGTCTGACAGTTTGCAGGATTAACTGATTTATTGTACAGGCCAGGAGAAATGATCAGTACATAAATATCTTCTTTGATCTGTATTTATACAGCTACACAACTACTTTGGATTTTTCAAAACTGCTGTGTGCTGAGCTGCTCCTGTGAGATACAGAATATTTGTTTAGCTGGCTGAAATACAAATTAAAGGGGTCAGCTTCAGGCAACATCATTTCACAGTCTTGGTGCTGATTTTTAATTTGCACGCATTTTATATGAGCATCTTGTCTGAGTGCCAGGAACAGCATAAACAGAAACAAGCCACTGTCAGTCTTGCCTCTAATTTAAAAGCCTTCATCCAGCCAAGTCCTTCCTGTGGAATTAATGCTTTGGCAAAGCTGAGTTTTAGCCAAATATGATGGGTCACTCTCCTTTTGCTGTTAAAGCGATTTATAATAACCTAGCTATACAATCGGCACAGCGAGAGCAGCTCTGCACCTCTGGAGCAGGGATCAGAGGGCCCCATGCCCTCATCTCGAGCTGCTCTGCTGACCAGCACTGTCTGGCAGCAAGCCGAGCAGGGTGCTGAGGCAGTTTCTGCGTAGAAGAGGGGACATGCATGTGAAGGTTTGAGACTATGAAGTTTAAACAGCAGCATGGAGGTGGGTGGAAAGGCAGGGCTGGGCCTTCAGGCAGAGATCCCCTCCAGCACTGTGTTCCCTGAAGCTGTGTGTGCCCAAACTCCCCCTGCCTCTGTGACAGCTCCTGTGGCATCTCTCTGCCGTGCCTTCTCTACATCCCACTGCAGTGCCTTGGCATGTCTGCCCCAGGTCTGTGGGATGCCACAGTGGCACATCCTGTGACACCTGGGGAGATCCCAGTTTAGACTCACTTTTGCTTTGCAGTTCTCCACTGCTTCCTCCCTTTCTGAGCAGAGCAGAACCGAATCGGTTCAGGATCACACTGGGTAGCATGACCAGTGGCTAGAAATGTTTTCATGTTTAAGCAAATTGTCAAGCTGAATTTTAATCTTATTTTGGACAAACCAGTTTGATTTTCTTTAATATTCTCTCGTTCCAGAGCCAACAAAGCCATTATGCAGACATCTCCAGTGTTGTTTGTTCTAAAGTAATGCCTCTGTAAGATATTCTGTTCAGAATAAACAGAGCAGCATGTTGTGAAAGGAGTTTTGGGGAAAGCAGGGTTATAAAACAGCTTCCCGTGGTGTCTCCAAGGGCATGTGCTGCAGCTAAGCTTTCACTGCAGTCCCTCCATAGTGGCGGAGGAGCAATGATTTCACCCTCCTGCCTGGACACCACTTTTAATGCAGTGTAGAGGAAGTTAATTACCTGACATCTGCCAAGTCCAAAATTTTGCAAAAATTGGCTGAGAAATACAAATGTCAGTGGGGAGGGGCTGGGGATGACATGCTCTGAGCACGCTCAGCTGCAGCAGCTTTCCTTCAACAGAGAGCTGCTGGGCAGTACTGTGCAGGTGTGCTGAAATGTGGGCGGCAATCTGAGCTGAGCTCCCAGCTCATGGTGCTGTTCTGGCCCACAGCAGACGTGGGATCAGAGACACACTGAAGTCTGCTGCAGAAACGGGTAGCAAAGCAGGACGTGAGGTGCCCGTAGTGCATGAACCTGGCAGAGCAGGAGCTGCACTGACACCAGAATGCAGACGTCCCAGCAAAGATCCAGGGGAGGTTTGGCAGGGGGATGTTGAGCAGAAATAAGAGCGGGATACCCCAGCTAATAAGTAACATAAGGAGTTTCCACCAGAGGGCACTTCGTTATTGCTCTTGCTGAACACATGGCGTCTCCTAGCGAGACCAGCACCGGATTGCCTGACAATGCACTTCCAAGCCTGAATCATTGCTGGCACAGAGAGTAAAGGAAAGCACTCAAAAGGCATTTGAGAAACCATGCATGAATGGGAATTTACTAGCAAGGCAAGAAGATAGAGCTTTTCTTCAAGACCTTTTCAGAAAGGTCTTCCAGTGGGTCTCCACCCCACGTAGTCTACCAAAAAATGAGCAATGCACAGTTAGGCTGTGGGGGGCCCACAAGGGCTGGCAGAGAGGGAAAGGTTTTGCTCCTCCATCCGGCTCACAGTGCACATATCCTGCGTGCTCTCAGCCGTGCAGCAGGAGCCCAGGGCCAGGCGGATGTCCCAGTCTGTGCTCTGCTGTCTCTCTGAGAGCTGGGGGATGGATCCTGGCTCAGCAGACACTGTGATGCCTGTCTGTGTATCTGTGCTCTGCTTTTTATTCCAGAGTGTGCAGAGAGAGAAATATTATCTGTCTTCCAGGAGAAACTGTGTGGAATGTGTAAGGAAGAAAGGAAAGGGGCGGGATTTCAAACTCAGTTCTCATTGCTCCTCAGTACGCATCAGGATCTGTGTACCAAATAATGTCTGCAGATTTGAGGACAGACTTGCTGATGAAGAGTCACATTAAAAGAACGAAAGAGAAAAATCTTCATACTGCTCTCTGAAAGAAGCCAAAACTCCCCACTCATCACATAATTGTCCCAGGGAGGCACCCTGGGGCTCACCGGTGGGCTGTGTTTGGGTAGTGTTTGACCCAGCTCATGCTGCAGTTCTTGGTTCTAAGCTCAGTGATCTGCTCAGGGCACACTGAGCTTGTAAGGATTCTGAGGCAAAAGGAGCTAAAGCTGAAAGTGCTACAGATATAGGTGATGGACAACTGAAGGGAACATGGCCTTTCTGCAAACTGCAGAAAACAGAAAGCAGATGCTGGGCACTGGTGTTGGTAATGCTACTATTTTCTTCCTCAGATAGCTGAAGAAGATGGATTTAACCTCTCTAGGACAGGTGGCCCATGTGCATCAAGCCAGAGTGTGGCCCAGGAGGTAGGGAGCATTTGGTAGGGAGGCTTGCTTTGGGAAGTGACATCTCCCAATATCTCACCCAGTTTCTACTGCTTCTGAAGTAGTCAGAATCCCATGGAAGATCAGCAAGCCACCCTATGCTTTGCAGCAGTCTCCCAATCTGAAGCACACAAACCTTTCTGGAAATAGAGACTGCTTGCAAGGCCAGCAGCTTGTGCAGAGCTGTACACACGCTCCAGCATGTAGGCACTTCTGTCTGGATGGGACATGGGAAGGATGGGTAGAGACATTGTGGCCCCAGTCGTCGGGGTTCTCCTGCCATCATCCGTCACACAAATGCCTCCTTGCTGCGGCTGGGCAGCCTGCCTGTCCTCACCTGTGCAAGAAGTGGCACTAAGTGATCTTTAAGGTCTCTTCCAACCCAAACTATTCGACGATTCTGTGACTGGGGCTGGCTTCACCAGGCCTAGGTTCCTTGCTGCTCTTTGGTTTGCCTGACTGGTTGCAATTAACACTAATTAGTGTTTCTTTTGACAGTGCCTTGTCCTTGGCACACAGCGCTGGGTGCTGGGCCCCACAAGACAACAACTATTTATCCCAGGCCACCTCCACCAGTCTCAGCAGCAAAGACAGGATCATTTTGGGGCTGCATCCTGTTGTCCCAGAGGGCCTATCTGTAGCTATTCTCATTCACAGAGACCTTTCTGCTTTCTTGAAGTTTCCCTGATTTTTGGTACTGGGTGTGCTGTACCACTGCCTGGGTAGTTTTGGCTCTCTCCCAGGACCAGGTTACCAAGAACAGTGGTAGACAGTCCTCCCCATTGCTGCTGCTTCTCAGCCACAACAGGACTCAAGTTAAATCCTGCAGGGAATCGGTAAAGGGTGGTCTTACTGGAGGGTCACGTTTCCAGAAGCAGTCTTACCTTCTGGAAAAGATCAAGATGGATTGGCAGCGATAGAGATGGGATGGTCTTGGGAGAGACACCCTACTTCCCACAAGGAAGCCCAGGAGGACTGGAGAGGAGCCCAATAGGGAAGGATGTGAAAAACCAACATGCAAATAATGTACATTTCAGCATTCCCTCTGCAGAGCTTCTGGAGAAGGGGAGTGTAAGAAACCCTCAAATGATTCCTCAGGTGACTTAAGCAACTCATCAGGGAAAGCTGAATCACAAAGAGACGTGCCACCATAAGCCTCCACTTCTCCTGCAACCACCTCCTCCCTGTTGTCTTCAAGCATTATGCTCACAGCCATGGTACACGTGTTTGGGTAAGCTGTGAGTGTGGCTGAAGTGCCATCTGATGGCATAGCACGAAGGGGACAGCCATTGTAACGGTTAAACCATTACAGTCAAGTCTAATCACCTCTGCTTTGGAGTCCTCCAGCATAGCTCTAGTAAATCTGCCCCAGTCTTCCTTGGAGACTGCAGAAAGTGGGGCCGAGCCCAAGGTTTTTGTGAATACCAGTTCAAGCACTATGACACTGTCAACTAAGATCACAGATTTCATAGCCAATTAACCTGAAAGACTGCGTAGGTGAGTGTCATCACTTCCTTTTCTCCAGGTTTGGAACCTGATTGCATGACACATAAATTCTGTAATGTTTGTTTGTGCTATTCTCTGGGAATTATTTAAACAGATGAGCATTTTATGTAATCTCATGACCATTACATGTACTTGGGATAGGTGTAAGATCTGGGCAGAAATAAGAGTGCATCTCATTTGGGATGGAGTCATTTTGCTGGGGGAACAATGGCTGAAGCAATTGCCCTATTTGCAGTCTTCAAGCACCAAAAATCTCTTCAGACAAAGGTTTCTGAGGAGCAAAAAGGAGGCTCTGCATCTCCTGAGAGGTGTTGGGAAACCAGGTGCAGACATGTCATGTTTAGACACAACTGTCTGGATTTATATGTTCTGTCGGAAGAACAAGAGCTCAGGACTGCCTGGGATCTGCTGAAATCCATTGTGCTTCAGCTGTATTTGAGCTTTGAAAAGATTTGAATGTTTGATTTATCAAAGGTGGTCTGATGCCTAGCAAATATGTTTAAAAGCAGAAAACACAGTTTGGCTTCACTTCTTTAGAGATGTTGAAAATTGAGAAAAAGCTTTAAAATACACACACAAAAAAAAAATAAATAAAAGGTCTATAGAAAAGATAAAGGGAGGATGGTCAGAGCAGACAAAAGCATCCAGCAGCTCACTGCCCAGAGCAGGGCTGTGAGGGGAGGGCAGGAAGCCTGTATGTTGTCACTGTTCAGACCAGGATGCACTCAGCCTCACAACGCATCTCTTTGTGATGTTTCTGAGCACCAAAGTCCCAGGTTACTTCCATTTCCTCTAACCTCCCAGATGAGGCTTAGCACCTTTCAGGTTTTCTTTCCTTTTCTTTGACCATCTGCCTTAGGAACCCAAAGTGGAGGTTCCTTGTTATGCCTCTGTTTCCATTCTGTAAATAGCAACTATGAATGTCTTACCTGAGGTTGAAGCCAACTGGCTGGACATGCACAGGAAGCAATGAGTTGTTCTCTTCCAAATAGCAGTGTCATTAAAAAAATTGTAGCCAACTCGACTTTGCCCAGATGAGCAGGTCTTTTGAAAGCTCGCATGGATGAATGATCTGAGAGAGCTCTGATGTTGTGCTGCTAGACAGATGGTCTAAATTTTTCTGGATCATTGGTTCCCATTTCATGTCAAGGATCAGCCTGGGGAGAACGGCCTTAGGGTGCATAGCTGAAAGGCAGAAGAGCCCAAAAGTCAGACTTCTACTCTGAACCTAGAGCACTGGCCCAGCTTTGCACCAAAGGGGGGTGCAGTGGAAACACAGCTCCCACAGCACTTCCTTCATCATCCTCCTCTTCCTCTGGCACAGCTCTGCCAAGAGGCTGCAATCTGCACCAGCACATCCTGCTTTACCAAGCAATATTGCCTTGGATGCCTTCATCCAGGTCCAGCTCCACAGGCAGTCAGAAATGACTGTGGCACCCAGTGCAGCATCAGCAGCTGGTTGGGGCCTGGACAAAGTCTGTGTCCCCACAGAGGAGATAACCTGGAGGCTTGGTGCTAGCTGGAGGAAGCAGAGAAGTAGCAGGCACTATGCCAGCTGTAGCTGACCCCCAGGCAGGACCAGCTGTGGAGGTATCAGGGGCAGGGCTCTTCTGTACCCCATCTTTGCCACAGTGAGGTCACACTGGGCAGCCTTTTGCTGTCTCAGCCCAGGATCTGTTTCATACTGTCTAGTTACCCATTGTCGGGGCTCAGGATGCATCTTTTCTAACAACTTGCAAGGAAGAGCTTGACTCAGACAAGAGTACACATGGCACAGACAGGAATTTGTTACTTGACACAGGTTTGTTCATTTGACAAGCAGCCTGAATTGCATGTCTTTGCAGGACTGGGCTGCTGCCAAACATAGACTTAGAAGTGAATCCAGGACACCTGGACACATGAAATGCTTCACTGGGCACAGCTGTGATGTGAATTGAAAATAAAGCTGGTCATTTATTCTTCACCTGGTTCCTTAACTCATCTCTGGAAAACTGGGTTCTCCCTTTCAAGCCACTCCTACATCTGGGATTCCCTTAACTGCAAAGGACAAAAATAATTGCTTGTAGGGAACAAATCTGCAAGAAGGACAGCAGAGCTCAGGAGACCCTGCCCAGCATCCTCCCGGTTCTGTGACACTGGGATATTAATCATTTGAGAGCAGGTCGCAAGTTGGAGCTAAGATCTCCTGTTCCTTGGCATCTCTCATCCTGGCCAAGGGAGGTACCAGGTTTGTGCAATGCACTGGCAACAAGTTCTGATGGCCTTAAGACTGACAGAGGTCAGTCAGACTGACAGTAGTTGTTGCCACACATTCTCCCCAGCAGTGCCAGGCTTTGCTGGGAGAACTGGCAGTGCCTTGGCTCATCCGTCCTCCAATGGCTGTGTGCCCACATTTGTCTCAGGAGAACGGACCAGGCAATCTGTCATATCACCCCAGAGCTCTCCATGGGTTCCTTGAGCCCTAGCTCAGCCCGCTTTAGAAAGGAACAGCGTGGCCAAGGGTGCATGTGGGCAGTCCTCTGGCTACAGGACTCACAGGACTCAAAGGCAGGCTCCAAACAGGTCATTCATTTACTGAGAGAATTAGTGGTGCTGCTCCATGTCTCGCCTCTCAGGTATATTTTGCCGTTCCAATGCTTTGATGCATCTTTAGTTTAAGGAATGGAAAAGCCATAGATTTCATCCCACCTCGGGCGGGCTGCAAGATTCATCTGCTGCCAGAGCCTCTTTTATGACAGTACCTGTAGAGAAGCTCAGGTCAGCTCTACTTTCTGCACCAAATTTTCCCAGTATGTCATGTGTCAATACCTTGAAAGATGTTTATGGAAGGTCATAATACTGCAAGCTTTTATTAAATTAATAGAAATGCTGTCAATTTTTTTCTTTTTCTTTCTCTCTCTCTCTCTCTCTCTTTTTTTTTTTTTTTTTCTTTCTCTGCTGGTAGGTGTGCAGAAGGGTAACAAAGTGAAAAATCATTTTGTACGTAGATCACATTAAAGCAATATCTAGTTTACTAATTCATCCTTATTAAATGTTTGTATCTCTGTATTTCTTGAATGATTCCTTGCTGTTCTGGGATGGGAAAAAGCATGGGTGCCTGGCCACCTCACGCCTGGCAGCAGGGCAGGCCCCAGGCTTTCTCCCACCTGTCACTATAGTGGGAAGAACCTGCTGGGGCCAGGGAGGAAAAGATATGGATGAAGTTTACAGCTGCAGCTGTTCATCTCACCTGGCAGAGCAAAGGAGATGGAGCTTCCGGCACTCTCCTACTCTGAGAACTGCCTGTTCTAGTAAAATTCTGCTTGCCTGGTCAATGGTGGAAGTGTTTGTTCCTCCCACTGGGGAGCCAGGCAGGGTGTAGTGCTACAATCTAGCTAAAGGAGACACATCAGTACAGGGAAGTCAAGTGTCCACAGGGAAGAGGAACTGGGCTTCCTCATTCAGAACCAGCAATTCCCCTTCCCCTGCCTTTCTTGCTCTCTTCTGTCATCTGTATTGTGGGTCAAGGTCCTCCAGGCGTCTGTCAGCACCATGTGCCCACAGCGAGTGCCATCCATGTGCATTTGCTGTACTGCAGTGCAAAGACAGCCCCTTCCTACCGCTCCCAGCAGCAGGAAGGTGGCAGTGCGCTGCCTGCAGCTGCATGCTGGTCAGGAGCTGGGGCAGGCACCTGTGCACCAGCTCGTCTGGGATGCGCAGAGCAGCAGCTTGTGAGGCATCCCACTCCCTCCCTCCTTGTCCAAGAGCAGAAATCACTTTCCATCTGTGAAATGGCATTTCATTCACAGGCCAGCTCGAACTCTGGGTAAGTTGTAAAGTCAAACACAGTAAGAGACAAGTCTCTCCCATCCCTGATGCGAGTGGCTGCAACATATGTCACGTTGGTTTCCCACCTGAACAATTATTTGATGTTATTGTCAGTGTTCCTTCTGCCATTTAAGTGCCTCTCTTTCCCATTTTCAGCATCTCCACATTTAAAACTTGGAAAAATAAATCTGAAGTGAAATAAATTATGTCTTTACAGCTATAATGCTCTTCTGGGTTAAAGAGGAAGCTGTTTGGAGCTGGAATAAGTTCATATCTATGCCTTCTTATTGCAATTATGGTGTGATCAACGTGTACTGCAGTATGGGAGGGATGCCATAGATCGTATGCTATGCCTCAAAAGGCTTAAGAGGTGGGCTCATGCAAACCTCATGAAGTTTCTTAAGGCCAGGTCAAGGTGCCACACCTGAGTCAGTGCAATCCCAAGCACAAATGCAGGCTGGGTGGAGAATGCACCGAGAGCAGCCCTGAGGAGAATGACTTGAGGTGCTGGTTAATGAGCACCTCAATGTGAGTTGGTGGTGTGCTCTTGCAGCCTGGAAAGCCAACAGAGGGGTGGCCAGCAGGGTGAGGAAGGGGACTGTCCCACTCCCATGGGACCCCATGTGGAGAACTGCATAGAGCTCTGAGGCCATGAAAAAAGACATGGAATTGTTGGAGTGAGTCCAAAGGACGCCACGAAGATCATCAGAGGGCTGGAGCATCTCTATGTGAAGAGAAGTTCAAAGAGTTGGAGTTGCTCGGTCTGGAGAATAGAAAGTGCTGAGAAGACCCCAAAGCAGCCTGTCACTACCTAAAGGAGCCTGCAAGAAAGCTGAAGAGGGATTCTTCACAAAAGTATGTAGTCATGGGATAAGGGATAATGGTTTTATGCTAATAGATTTATTTAAGATATAAATAAAAATTCTTCATGGTGGTGAGGCACTGGACTAGGTGGCCCAGGTACCTCCTCCCTGCAAGCATTGGAATAGAGCTTTGAGCAATCTGTTCTAGTGTGAGGTACCCCTGCCTCTGGCAGGAGGTGGAACTAGATGGTCTTTAATATTCCTTCCAACCAAAACCATTCTATGATTTCTTGAAATCAAGAGTAGTCTCTGTCCCAAATGCCTACAAGGCACCACTGAGGAGATACCAGTTGATGTTTGAGTTGTCTTTCCATGCGAGCAGTGGTGAAGGTGATAACAGAAGCACCTGCTCTGGTTTCCTGTGTCAAAGAATGCCACCCTGTGGTAGCTATTCTTGACTAACCTACTTGAACCACTTCCCAGCAACGATACCAGGCTTTCTGCAGATGCCTAAAAGCCAATGCAAAGGAATTGCTTTGGTTGGAAGCTTTGACTGAGCGCACACTAAGTTTGTGGGTGATACTAACTTAGAAGGAGCTGTCAATTCCCTTGAGGGTAGAGAGGCCTTACAGAGAGACAGTGATAGATTAGAGCTCTGGGCAATCATCACACATATGAATTTCAAGAACAAATATTAGATTCCACGCCTGGGACAGTGTAACCCTGGATGTATGTACAGGTTGGGAGACGTGTGTGGAAAGCAGCCCTGCAGAAAGGGATCTGGGCATTTAGGTTAATGATAAGCTCAGTATGAGTCAGCAGTGTGTTCTGGTGGCCAAAAGGGCCAACCCTACCCTGGACATGCATGAAGCTCACTGTAGCTAATTGGGCCAAAGGTGTGATTGGCCTGCTCTACCCAGCCGTGATGCAGTCTTGCTGTCTGTGAGTACTGTGTGCAGGTTTGGATGCCCATAAGTCTCTTAAAGAGCAGCCAAAGGAGGGCTACAAAGACACAGAAGGCTTCTAAGGGCAAGGTGTTGGAGGAGCAGCTGAGGTCCCAGAGTGAAGGAGGTTGAGGTGAAGTTACAGAAGCATTTGGCCAATGCTTATAGATGCATGGTTTAACTCTCAAGTTGCCCTGTATGGACTCGCTCAGGTGTTGAACTTGATGTTCCTCACAGAACCCTTCCAGCTCAGGCTATTCCGTGATTTAATGATTATATCATTCAGTCACGTTAGGAAAAACCAGTGAGTTTCAAGATGGGCAAGATGAGCCATATGAGAATGTTCAAAATTACTCAAGCACCACTCTATCAGTGAAAAATGAATGAGAGCAATTGCTGAAAATGCAAGTTTATGATCACTACCTGATGTTTCAATCTGCATTTTGATTTAAAATGAGAACAGAAGCACCAGAGAGAGTGGGGCTAGAGCTGTGGGCATGTCACAGGAGCCCAATAGATTTTGCTGGTCCCTGTGTTACAGCACTGTTACGGCTGTGAGGCTCAGCAGCAGGTCAAATCATTTCCTGAGCTATATTTGTAACTCCTCTCAAGAAGGAGAGAGGTGGAGATGAAGGGGGGAGAGGTAATGCTAATCTGGATAATTTTTTTCCCCCCAAAAAAGGGCTTTGCGTCTCACCAAGATAGAGAACATCTGATTGTAACTTCTGAAGCAGCGTCCATTGGTCAGTGCTGTTAGGTGTCAGCTTGGTGAAACCTCTGTCCCAGATAAGATTCCTGGTGTGACTCACACCAGCGTAGCCATTTTATCAGCGTGTTCCCCCAAAGCAGAAAGCAAACTACCAGGAACATACTACTCAAAACCACACACGCTATTCCTCCTATAAGGAAAAGATGCACATAAGTATTCCATACAGAAAAAGAAGTGGAGGGCAGAATGACTTGCTGTTGAAGCAGCAGAATGCACAACGTGCTGTGCTAATGGCAGAGCCCCTGGGGACAGCAGGCTGTGATGAGCTGGAGCCCTGCTCTGCAGGGAGCTGGGTGGGGGTCTGCTGCTCCCAAGCTGAGCCCCGATCCCTGCGAGCACAGGGACAGCGGGGAGCAGCCTGTGCACGAGCACGCCTTGAGGAGGATGGGAATCCTGCCCTGGATATGAAGCGTAACATCCATTTCTGAAAGCATTTCAAATGGTGTTCAATGTAAATGCCAGATAGGTTTTCTAAGCAGGAACCTAGCGCTGACAGCATTGAATTAAACATCGCGTGCCTTAGCACGCTGTTCAAGGAAGCCTGGCAAATGAGAAATACGGGATAGATTGCATTATTTGTACTCTCATTTTTTTCAGTTTTCAGCTCCTAATAAAGAACAAACGCATGCTGTGCTTAAATTGGGACACGGTGTGGCCAGACTCTGCATCTGCAAGGACTGCCGCTATTTCTGCCTCGGCCTTCACCAGGCTGTCTCCTCCCGCAGCTGCTGACCGGCCGCCAGCGCCGGGCACGTGCCCTCGGGCAGGCCGGGTGCCAGGGCCGGGCTGCGCCCCCTGCAAGGCCGCTCCGTGCGCCAGGCCTTGCCGGGCCGCGGGGCAGCGCAGGCCTTTCTCTGCCGTGCCAGCTGGCGCCCCTGAGCCAGGCCCGGCTCCAGGACCCTCTGCGGCTGCAGGGCCTCGGACGGCGGGGAGCCGCACTGGGGGCACCGGGCCTTGAGCCGCGCCCACGGCCCGCGTTCAGCCCGGCTGCACACAGCGGCCTGCAGACGGGGCCTGGAGCCCGGAGCGCGGGGCTTTCCTGCGGCTGAAAAATGAACCGGACCACGTGCCGTGTGCTCGGCCTGCCAGAGCTGGGTTTGACTGCCCTGCAGGACGGAGTTGTGCCACTCGGCCATCACTTTCTACTCAAAAAATACCTATCTATCCGCAAGATAAAAGACGGCACTCAAGGCCAGGCTGGATGTGGCTCTGGGCAGCCTGCTCTGCTGGTTGGCGACCTGCATGTAGCTGGGGGTTGCAACGAGATGAGCATCGTGGTCCTTTTCCATGCAGGCAGTCCTATGATTCTGTGATTCTCTGATGGGACTCAGAGCAGGGAGAATGGCAGTCACACAGTGCTGCTGCTGCAGGGCTCTCAGCCTGCAAGCCCTGCTCTGCTTCTGCAATAGGATCGTTAGCTTGGGACAGTGAGGGCAGTGTGGTGATGTGCAGAGTGCTGGAAAACCTCTGGGAGTGCTCCTGTCACACCTCCCAGGGAAATGCATGTTTTGCGTCTTCCTCAGAACCTAATTTAAAACAAAAAGATGCATTAAAAATTTGGTTTGGGAGATCTTAAAGAACAGCACAAACTAAATGAGCGTCTGCCAAAATTAATTTTCAGCATTAAAAATGAGCACTGATGAGAGCCATTTTAGATCAAATAATTTATTCAGTAATTCCATGTAAACAGTTCAGCTTTACTAGCAAATACAATGCTTGCTGTTCTTTTAAATAGATCATTCAAAAAAATAAGACTCTATTATGAATGGCAGGTTGACTTCCATACTACTGTACAACGAGGAATTTGTTTTCTAGCGAATTTAACGTCTTGATTTTTCTTGTTCTGAGTTTGCTTTACGTAAAGCCCAAAGGACACGCATTCGAACTGCTCCCTGCCGATGCCACTGCTGGCTGTGGTGTACTGGGGAAGTCACTGGGCAGGCAAATCCTCCCATCCTGGCACTGGCATAAGCTGATGTGAAAGTGGGGTGGCGGAACTTGTAATGACACTGTTCAAAAACATGCATCTTTTCATCAGAAAACAGAAAGTAAATGGTGGAGAGCTTTTCTTTGGGATGTATAAAAGCAACGAACTCTGTTGTTGGCATTTAGTTAGAAGCGTAACAGTACACACACACATATCCACAGTGTCTGGAAAGCATACTAGGAACTGAAGAAAACAGTGGTTCCGAGGCTTGGTACACCAGTGCACTAAAACCAAAAGAATGATACCTTCTTACATTGTCAAATGAAAAATAAATATCTTTATTTTCTGCCTAATTTATTTCAGTTTTCAAATAAATTTTAAATAAATCTGTACAAAGTATACTGTTACAGTATATATTTGTAAGTTAACTGAAATGCCTAAGTGTAACAACACTACAATAAAGCAGTATAGATTGGCACATCTCTAATAAAGATTAACTTTTACACTCAAAAAAAAAAAACAACTCCCATGAAAACCCCTTATGTTTTTTGATATCTTTATGCAAGTTATGTCGCAAACATATTACAGATGAGTTCTCCTGTCTCAAAGTCACTTGTAATAGTTTTTTAGAGAAAGTAAACATCTTTGTACTGTTAAAGGGACACTGTCAGGCTAAAAGAGAGATACATGTGGGGGAAAAAAAAAAGCAAATTTGTGAAGAGAAACTTCAGCCTAACAAAGGGTAAATTTTACGCACTTTCATCCACCTTGACAATGGTTATAAGCAGTGCCAGAGACCGGATCTGCCCCCTGCGAGGCCGCAGTGTGCAGCTGCACACGTGGGGAAGGGCCCCAGCCTGCGCCTGGAGCAGTGGGAGCCCCCGGCTGCAGCTCACCTGCAAGCACAGCTCCAGGAACGCTTTGAGCCAATTAGCAAGCCAGCAGAAAAAATGTTTTTTTCCTTGTAATTGAGATGGAATTAACACGTGTGCTGGGGAGGTGAGCTTTGCTTTTTTTTTTCTTCCCTTAAAACAAGAACCTAATGTTAATCTGAGAGTGTCCCTTTGCTCAAAATAAAGACTTCTGTACTTTAAAGTTCAGGTACTGAAGCGATCTTATTCACTGCCAACAGGGTGAAAAAGCCAGGTACATTTCAAAACTCAAGTTTTCAAATGACACGATCCAACTGCAGTTCATGAGCTTTTCAAATCTTGTACTGTTTCATTAAAAACTCTGAACTGCTGATCGGGGGATAAATATTACAGATTGAGAGTGAAATTTTTCCTTATTTTTAATCTTTCCAATGATAGATTAAATCAGTGTTCACATGCTGAAAGTTAATCTTACATTAGAATGCAGTTCAATATTGGCTGCAACATAAACTTATAAATAAATCAACTACAATAGATTAAACTCTGTTAAATATTTCTAAGTTAATAAAATATTGACAGTATTATAAAATTACAGTATTTACAATAAGAAAAAAATCTAGACTAATATATACCTTTAACAGATCCATCCTCCAATTTGGGATTGCCACGGAATTATGAATATATGAACAATTTATTATAAAGTTGCATTGCAGTATAATTTTTCCATTAGAACTAGAGACGGTAATCTATCACTGCCTTTTAAAAAATAAGTGACTTCTCATGGTGGGGTGTAGCTTTTGGGTACCAAACGGGTAACAGGAGTCCTCCGCAAGACGTCTGAAGGTAAGGTGGGACCAGCCTCAACTGCTCAGATTAAAGCTGTATTAGAGAACTGCCAGCAATCAGAACCACACAGGCTGCAAAAGGGGAGGAAAGGTAGTTTTCAGCTCAGAGTGTACAGCTGGAAGACTGCCGTCATTATGGACTCCAACTAAGGCTGCAGGAGCTTTGATCTGCTCTACAGTGCAAAACCTTGTCTTTTGTTTCATCGAGATGAAGTTGGTCTTAAAGGGACATGGTTAGGTTGCAGCTATACCAGAAATGCTCTTGCCAACCGTGCATTACAAGACCAAATCAAATCACTTGAGATGCTGTTCTGCTTGCTCTATGGAGGTTGCACTTTTTGGCTCAGGGTGGTTTTGATTATGATTTTTTCATTTTGTTTGTTCAAAAGAAAAAAAAAATTTGACTGGGACCATGCAGTCAACTCATTTTCTATTCCTTGCCAGCTTTGCTGTTTCACAAGTATTAGCACAGTACTGCAGCATTTGGGTTGCAAACTCTTAAAAAAAAAAGGGAGTCTTCAATTCTCCCAAGCTGATACGTCTTAGTATAGACCAAATTTTGCAAATTGCCTAAATCAATTGCAGTCATTAAGAAGCGCCAGCTGCTTTTGGAGTCCCAGACACCTAGCAATGTCCTTTTAAGGATCAGATCAGACCTTTCACCTGCCTTTTCCATCAGCCTTGGAGAAAGTGTTTAAAACTATTTTAGGATGGGCAATGCTCAAATTCTCTCCCTCCTCCCCACTTCACGCTTCTTTTCCAAAACAGAAGCCTTGCTTTCTAGCAGAATATAGAGAAAAATGAAAAGAAAAAAAATAAAATCAGAAAAAGACATATCCATACTCAGTTCCCACCCTCCGCTCCCCCCATCCTGTTCCCTGTAAAACTGAAATGCCATTTTGTAGCATGTACTTTTGGAGGAATTACTTTCCAAGCCCAAACCTGAAGATGCTTTGTGAGACACCTGCCCACAGGCTCTGGGAAGGTGAACCACGCCAAGCATCTGCAGGAATTTCTACCAGCCTGGTAGCAGGCAGATGGGAACAGCGCTGTCCTTAAAAGCAGACTTTAAAGTGTTAAATAATAATTTGTAAACTTCAGTCTACGTTACCAAGAGAAGGCTCTAGGTCCTGCGGGCTCCATTTCCAGAGTTGCAGAGTAGGAAAACTAGAAAGAAAGCTCGGTACCTTTCAATCACCTGCCAGTTTGTACTGGGGGGAGTGGGGAACGAGAGAGACGAAATGACAACTGACCTTATAAACAAAGGTATGTATAGGGCTTCTGGTTTCAGGAATAAACCGATATTTACTGGTAAAAGTCTGCCAAAAAACAAAAACAGAAACACAGGATTACTGGTAAATATTGGTTTATATGGAGAAGAAAAAAAAGTCATAGTGCTCCCGCTCTCCACGCGCCAGCGGGACATGCTGCGGGACTGCGCTGCGGGCAGAGGCCGAGGGCTGGCCCCGGGCACCCTGCACTGCCGGCAACAGGGACAGGGACACCTCAAACCAGAAGCCACATGTGCACCACAAAGCCAGGTCTCTTTTCTTTGCTCCTCTCAAACTACGCACTGCTTTCCAGGCCCCCCTCCTCCACAAGACTGCCGTTCACCCCGCAGCCCTACAGCATCTGTCTGGCCGACAGCACCTGGCAATGACTTCACATCGTATGGTATCTCACCGCGAAGGCTGCTTTGCCTCAGCCTCTCAGCTGCGATGGGTGGCCGCGCCGTGAGATGCCATAAAATATACAAGTCTGAGTGAATATTTGAAATGAAGCATTTTCTTGTAAGTGGCATAAACCCATTCATTTTATTTACATGCTTATTTATTTCCAAAAATAGAGAGTTGGTCCACACTGGACAAGAGAAATCAAGAAGCCATACAGTAGAAGAGTTAAAAGTCCAACATTTAACCAAAGTACAATGAAATTCCAGAATTCTGTGGCTGATTTGAACCACAGAAACATACACGAGCCACACAGACATTTGTACATATAGCATTATATTACCAATAATATTTGCAAACATGAGGTCAAGATGGCTAAGAACCCAGCAAAACCAAACCATGGGCAATGGCTGAAAAGAAGCAAGTGTGAGCAGCTGGCACTACCACGGGAAAAACACCGCTCTCCAGGGGCCTGGTGTCACCCTCACTGAGTTTTCTTGACCCGAAAAAGTTCCAATTTCCCTTTCCTGGGACCCAAAGGCAGGGAGCGTGCGGGGTGACCTGCAGTGCAGGCTGGTGCGTAGCACCTCAGCACCCCAGGCTGCCTGTGCCCCGTGCAGAGCCTGCCAGCGGCCACCCCGCACCGCACCCAGAGCTGCGAGCTTTCTGCCCCCATGGGGCACAGCTGTGGGACGGGGCCGTCATCCCACCCTGCTGTGGCACAGCCTGTCCCACAGCCCTGCCCTGCTGGGGCCTCAGAGCACCCGGAGCAGAGAGCCATGGGTGCCTGGGCAGCGCTGCCTTTACAGAAAGGTTTCCTTCCCTCACTGGGGCAGGTGTTGGCTTTGGGAATGCACACAGTCGGCCCTTCCTGGAAGACTACAAATAATCAAGCCTAAATGGATTTATGGGATGAGAAGGGATAGTATCTGATAGATAGTGGAGTAATTTTTACTCAAAGTTAAACATTTTACGTGACAAAAAAAGCTCAGATACTCGATCGACGGCAAAAGAAAAGAATGGAAAAGATGCATTATCTCAGTGTTACAGCCGAGTTTGTCCAAGTGTTTCCAAGGACTTCATCACTATAATACCTCGGTGTCAACAACGGATGGAAAAATAGATTTGAGCCTGTATCTTTCAGTTCGTAACTTTCAACTGAAAGTAGAGTGGGCTTCCAGCCCACACTTCTGGGCTCTCCCACCGAGAATCACCGCAGGTAAAGCAGGGAAGACCGACATAGCACTGCTGGTAGTTCTACAGACAAACCAACCCACCACTACCCTGGGCAGAACTGCATAAAAGGGTATAAATTCATTTTCATTTTTTGACATTCAGAATATTAGGCCTAGTCCAATGTGAATGCTAGTAGAGAGCTAGTTTACAGAACACCAATGATAACTGTATGTACCTAAGAGAATTTAAAGGCAACTGTACTCAGTACATTTAGAAAAAAACACCTGTGCCAAGATGCCAGACCTCTGACAGAAGTTAAAGCAGAAGCAGCTGTGCAGTTTTCTAAGTGGAAGGACAGTCCTTAGTACAAGTCACTACTGTCATCTGAGCCAAGAACAGACAGCTTTTCTGCTGATTTGTCTTCTGAAGCATTTCTAACCTCAGATGTGAAACGTTTTTAAAAAAGGTGGGCCTGACCCCATGCAGTTGGGTACACACAGCACTCCCCAGTGAAACTCAGAGCCCAAATTCCTAAAGAGAGAGCACAAGAGATTTTGCGTTTTCTTACATCAAATAACTACCATGCAAGCATACCACGACGTTTTTATACTGTGTACTTCAAAGTCAGCTGATACAATTTCACTAGAGTTGAGTAACATAATGAAATTGGTATTTCTCAGGGAGGGGGACAAAGGTTGTGTCAGTGACAACGGCCAGCTTACCAGGGGAAAACAGCAGAGGAACAACTTGGGAACGTAATGAACGGTATTACATGTGAGTTCAAACACAGCAGCCTCTAAGACATTAGCACCTAACTCTGTAATACACAGTTAATTTCTATGGCACCTTCAGTTCATTTGGTTTTTCTACCGAAAATCAGATGCTGAAGGGAAGACACTCTTCCTCTTGAATGAGCAAGTCCTCTAAAGCCTAGATATATTTCCAGAGCATCACTGACATTTTTTCTCTCAATCTATTGCCTGTCCTAGCAGACATTCCCTGCAGCTGCAGACTGCCCACACCCAGCTTGTGCTCCTCTGAGCCAGGGGAATGTTGGGACGTTCAGACATTTAAGAAGCCTTAAACTGAACTACAGCAGCAAAGGGTTGCTCCTGCTCACAGCAGCTCACCTCCTGGGTCCTTGGGGAGGTCTGCACACACATGCACACGTATGTGTGTGGGCAGCCTCAAATACAGAGCTAGATGAGACCTGGAAAGAACTGGATAGGCTTCTCTCCCCATACCTTCCCTTTCTGCCCACTACCAAACCAACAACTTTCAGGTTTTTTGCTTGGTTTGGTTAAACAAACAAACAAACAAACAAAAAAAGCTGAATACATCCGGACTCATTGGTTGCTGAGGCATACTATGGGATGTGGCAGCCTTAGCTCAGGGTCAGGATTTGAACTGGGGCTGCCACATCACAGAAGGAATCTAGATGTCGTGCTGCCAAGTATTCTGCGCTTGTGTCTCCTCTTTGGCCAACCAGACTTTGACCTAGATGTGCTCACCAGATAAGTCCAGAGAAAATCAACCCTTTTCCACCCTGCAACTCTGGTTCTGACAAATCACTGCCTCCCAGAGGAAACTCACTTGCTCAAAGTCTGCAGATCTACTCAAGAAATACCCCCGCCTCCGAGCCCAGGAAAGTTTCCATCTCCAGCTCAGACTAAGCTTCCTTCTACCCTGAGCTGATCAATATCAGCGGTAGCAAAAGAAGGCATCCATGATATTGATCCATATTTATCCAAACAAAAATCCCCCGATTCTCTGCACCCTGCCATTTGCCAGCAGGTTAAAAGGTTTGGGCAGATTACCTGGAAAACGTGATCTTTCCTTGCAGAAGGTACGTTGCTTTCACCCTAGCACATACTGACATGTGATACTACTTTAGCTACTCCTCAAACAAGGAATTGCTGGTCTACAATTCCCAGTGCCCTGTTCAATAATGTCATTATTAATAATAACAATAACATTATTGTTATGATTGTTATTATTATTAATAATACACCATTAGGATGTATTCTAATCATGGAGGATACCAAGCTATTTTTTAGGACACCCTATAATTACTACTAACGTTAGTGTTCTGTCCCCAGCTCTTTAAAAACTCCTGTGTGGATGCGCATTGCTCCTCCATTTGGATTTGCTACCTGGTTGTGTTGTATTTGCCTCAAAGGTACAAGCTGCAGATACGTTCCTTATCCTTGCCGAAAGGAGAAAGGTGTCTCTTGAATGCACCCCGTGCTCCAAAAGTAATGCCTCCTGCTTTGTTATGTCAGCCCATGATGACAGAAGTAGATGATGGTGGGATGAGAGCAAAGGTTGGACCTTCCGCCAATATCCCGTTACATTTTGTTGCTCCGTGGCAGATGGCAGTAGAAGGGTGGTATGACAGTGTGGCATCTGACATGGAAGTGCGTATGGCGCAAAGGTGTAGAATTAAATTCCTCCATGAGGAAAAAATGGCACCCGCTGACATTCATCAGCAATTGCTGACATCTTCTGGAGACTGAACAGTGGGTGTGAGCACAGTAAGGTGGTGGATGGTGTGTTTCTGCGGTGGAGACAGTGACAGTGGTCACCTTGGCTGGTGCAGATTTTTACGAGCATGGCATGCAGGCTCTTGCACATCACTGACAAAAATGCACACCTGAGAGCGTGTTCTGTAGCTGAGAATTTGCTCTGTCAGATAGTGTCATTGTGCTCCTTGCATCTGCTGCAACTTCTGTGGAAATTAGTAGGAAACATTATTTTTGGAGCATTCTACGTAACACAGATTAGTGCAGAAAATATGACTGTGTCTTTAATCCTACACGTTTAGATCCTCTGAAGAGCCTTCTCGCTTGTATGCTTAAAATATCGTTTGTTCCCGAGGGTCTCCGGCTCTCCAAAACATCCCTGCTGAACTGCTTAATTTCCACAAATTGAATTTGTGACCTGCAGCACAGCATGGCTCTTCCGGCACTCTTTGGGAGAGCTGGACCTCTGTCTTGTCAAAGAGTCTTGCTCCAGAAGTCCCTCCTTTTATAAATATTTCACTGGTCTGTCCTACACTTCGGCTCTGGAGCTCCTTTGTGACAGAGCTCTTCCTAACCTGGGTGTCTGGAACATTTCCAGGTGCCTGTGGAGCTACCTTGACCAGGCTCACAATTTTGCTTTTCTGATGTTCTCCCCTGCAATGTTTTATAACACAAGACTCATTTTTAGTAAAGTGTCTTCCACCCCTGAGGATGCTGAACCTGTAATTGTACTGTGGTCACTGCTATTTAATGACTCAGCTGTAATTATATCTTGAACCAGTTCTTACGTTTTAGTCCTAAATCAAGGCTAGCTCTACAACAGGCTGTTAAAATAAATGATTCTTTAAGTAAATCAAGATGTTTGTTCATCGAAATGTTAGCCAGCTCCTTCCAAAACCATCTGGCCAGATAGCACCGACGTAATTGAATTTACCTTTTCTAACAGGTTTATGGAGACGCACGAGCTTGGTTTTCCCTCACGTCCCATGAAATCCATAACCTTTTCCTTGTCTGGAATAGAAGGTGTCTCAATACCTCTGTTTCATTACAATGTGGAATTTATCTCCGACACAGGTTTGGCTGTGTGAGCACCACTATTCCAATTTCCTCTTGGGTTTTATGGCAACTTTTAAATCGAGTGCTCCTTCACACCTTTATGACCCGTGTATCCTGTATGGTTTGATGGCAGCCATTGCAGTATTTTCATCATCTTCTCCCCCACTATGCTTCAGTCAGGCTAGCTATGTCAAAGTCTTTTCAAACCACTGAGCAGTCTACTCCGACTATTTTTATGTCATGTTTCCACACTGGCACACAGACTTTCTCGTTTTGACCACACGCCTATTTCTCATTCAAATCTCCAGTCCAACATCTGCTTGCTCTTCCAGCACCCACAGCTCTGTTCCCAGCCTCCCCATGCCCCACACTCACTGAAAATCACCCCATGCCCTCCAGCAAAAATGGCCATATGCTCCAGGTGCACCTCAGCTCAGCCTCAGATGCCTCAGCCTTCTCCCAGCGCTACTTCTATCGCTCCTCCCAAAACCTCGTCCACTTCCCGTGCCACCACTCCAGTTCCTCTTCAGCTGGAGACCAGCCTCCACTGCAAAGCAATGACAGCTCACTATTGACCCTTTCTATCGTTTTCTCAGCATGCATTAAGACTTTTGCAAAGCTGCACCTTGATATCCTACATATTCTTTTCTTCCCAGGCAACCAAATATAGTTTCTCAAGTATCTCAGCTTTCCATACCCGAAGATGACAGCCCCAGGACTGCCCTAAGTGCTCTGATATCTTCCAAGATCCATTTTTCCATCTATCAGATGGACCACATCATCATCAGGAGCGGAGCCCATCCTTCCCTCCATCAATCCTCTGCGTTTGTCCATCCCGAAGCCACTTCCCCACCCTCTGACAGTGCCTTTCAGCACACAGAGAACCACACAGACAAGGCTTACACGAAATTATAACCTGCCCCTCAGTCCTGGCCATTTCTGAGTCAAATTTCCTCAATCAGAAGTCAGTGCAGAGGTGAGAACAGACCACGAGCACCTGCAGATGATTTAATTTGCTATTTTCTCCACCAGCTCAGCAACTCCGCCCTCAAAACGCTTTTGGGAGCTCACAGCGTAACCACTCACAGAGTGCATCCTTTCCACACTTCTTTTTGCTGTAACTAGTCTAATTAAGCTGATATTCTTCCATTTCCATAATTAAACTAGGATTTTGGCTTTGTGATCACATAGAGTCCCTATTTTTAATTACTTTTAACCAATTAGAGACTTTCATTGGACACAGTAAGTTACACGTGGCCTCTCAGCAACCTGCACGACTCACTTAGTAGGACTTCTATTGACAGATGAAGCTTGAAAGCAGCTTTTTTTTTTTTTTTTTTTGAACACAGCATTGTCAGAAGACGTATCCACAAGTGGATTATTTGCATTCATGATAGTAGAGCTGACAATTACATTAATTTGCAGTGCTTAGTTCAGAATTACTTGTGCTAGAAGAATAATCCTAAATATCTAGACCCTGTTGTGTTGAAGAACATGGCTTAGTGAGTATTCTGTGACTTAGAGACCTGCTTGTCTGGTCAGGCTGCACTCCAGCAGCTCCTGGCAAGGGTGCCCATCCTTTATTGTTCAAATAAAATGATGTTTTTAAGAAAAAGAACCGTATTTACGTGGTTATAACCCTGTACCTGACAAGACTCTGGCTTCTCTTCTTCACTTCTGGTGCCGTTCACACAACATTTTTCTTCAGTTGACCTGCCCACACAGCTCCTGATAAGCCAATGCTATGTTGCCAGCTCTCCTCATCATCATTTGAGTGGGAGGTTTAAATACCAGATTTCACAAAATCCTTCATCTACGCTTCCTAGCCCCATGGTTTCCTGAAGCACTGACAGATCAGTAAGCCTTCACAGTGTGCCCAGAAATGTGAAAGCTGGGCCTGCTGCTGCTGATGGGGTGAGGCGCACAGACCTGGGAATGGGTCTCGAGGTGGTACGTGAGTCTCGAGGTGACACAGGCTGACGAGGTGACACAGGCTGACGAGGTGACACGTGCTCCTAACATGGCCTGGCTGAGATCCTCTGCCTATACAAACACCTGAACAAAAGGCAAGCCTGGGAAAAGCACATTCCAAACCTCAGAAGACTACAGCACTAAAGCCAACAGCTTCCATTGCACTCACCAACTGTGGTGCAACTACAGAGAAATGGAAGATACTCCCTTGTGAAACACTACAGACGGTCCCACCTGGAGGTGTGGGGCATGCCAAGCAGTGAGGCTACCCTTCAGATGGCAGCGATGCCCCGAGGTGTCCTGCCCAGACAGGTGCTGCCCAAGGCACACGGCAGCATGCCTTTCTACCCAAGCAAAGGTAGAAAGAAAAAACAACTTTGTCCCCAGCCTGTGACCAGAGTAACGCACCAGCTGAAGGTTGCTGCAGATCTCACAAGCACATGGTGTTCTGAGATTGATTCCATATCAAGACACTCACCAGCAACAGAAAGGAAGGAAGGAAGGAAGGAAGGAAGGAAGGAAGGAAGGAAGGAAGGAAGGAAGGAAGGAAGGAAGGAAGGAAGGAAGGAAGGAA